>NW_008330363.1:0-333 GCF_000622305.1 Nannospalax galili
ATCCTGTAATGTACCTAAAGTTGCTTTCTGGATCATTGGAATAATGGAACATTCTAAAATTATCTTCTGAGAATAACTTTGAAGAACTAAAATTCCAAAGTGAATTTCAATCGTCTTCACATGTTTTATATTGCTGTGAGATAGAGGGGGATTTTATTTGCCAAAAACATTTTAAGCATTATTTTTTCACATTCAGGAACACGATGATTAAGCGGGCCATGGCAACAGGGTACATATTGATGGACATTAATGCTTTCTGAAATTCCAATACAATCACCCTACTGTGTTTACTTTCTGCATCAGAAAATTTATTCCGAATAATATTTGTATACA
>NW_008330364.1:0-406 GCF_000622305.1 Nannospalax galili
TCATTCATTCTGCCTGTGAGACTTTCTCCTGTTGTTTCTAATTGGTTTATTCAGATTTTCAGTCCTGTGTTCATTTCCATTTGGGTTTTCTTCTCTATTTCTATCTCTTTAGTGAATTCATTGTTCAGGTTGTGGATCATTTTTGATATTTCATTAAGCTGTGTATTTGTATATTCTTGAGCTGTCAGAAGTTTATGCCTTTCCTCTTTGAATTCTTTGAGTTGTTTGCCCGTGTTTTATTGAAGTTCTTTGATCATATTTATGAATTTTCTTCTAAATTCTGCGTCCTGGGATTCTACAGGGTAGTTCTCAATGCTGTGCTCTCCTGTAGGACTTGTGGGCTTAGTGGGATACGTATTTTCCTGGGTTTTCATATTGTTTGTGTTTTTGCATTGCCATTTGGGCA
>NW_008330365.1:0-304 GCF_000622305.1 Nannospalax galili
GGTATATAAATATGTTAGTCTTCTCTTAATAGTCGGAGATTGGGTCAGAGATGGGGTCCCGGAAATTGGGTCCCAGAAAGCTGGATCAGCAGAGCGCTGGACAGCAAGGAGCAGAGATACAATAAAGCAGTAAACTCAGACTAGGCCGTGTCTTGAGTCCTGTGTCTTACTACTGGCGACCTGATCTCACCGGAGAGCAACACTCTCCGTTACCGACGCACGGATATTTCAGCTTTCGCCACCTCCGTGCTTTTTCCCTGTGGAGTTCACTGGCCAGAACTCCGCAATCCTGAGGAAGGGCACA
>NW_008330366.1:0-377 GCF_000622305.1 Nannospalax galili
GCTGCAATTACTGATAACAAGATATTAGGGATTAATTTTTAACAGATTGAGTTTATATGGGCAAAAATATTCATACTTCAGCAAAATGGTTTTAGGACATGAAATTATTATTATTTTTTATAGAAGGAAGAGTTTATTTGAGCTTATGACTCCACGGGAATTACAGTTCAATATGGCAGGGAGCCATGGTGGCTGGAGGTGACTGGAGGTGGCTGGAGATGGCTGGAGGAGGAGCAGAAGCTAAGCTCTCACATCATCACACAGGCACAGGAAGCAAGAGCGAAATTATTTTTTTTTAATTTATTTTATTTTATTTTATTTTTTTTTTCAAGCTTGGAAGTACAGTTTTATCAGTAAATAATACTCAAAAATTATAG
>NW_008330367.1:0-459 GCF_000622305.1 Nannospalax galili
ACTCTCTGTTCAGTTCCTTAGCCCATCTTCTAATTGGGTTACTTCCTTTCTTGATAATTTTTTGTGAGTTCGTTATATATTCTGGATCTTAAACCTCTGTCAGACCCATTCTGTGGGTTTTCTCTTCACTTCCTTGGTTGTTTCTTTTGATTTACAGAAGCTTTTTAGTTTAATGAGGTCCCATTTGCTGATTCTTGACCTTGTTTCCTGGGCAGTTGATGTCCAGTTTAGAAAATTCTTTCCTATATCTATATCTTGTAGGTTATTGCCAATGATTTCTTCTAACAGTTTCAGAGTTTCAAGCTTTACATTGAGGTCTTTGATCCATTTGGAGTTGACTTTTGTGCAAGGTGAAAGATAGGGGTTTAGTTTCATTCTTCTACAGGTGGATATCCTTCCATCTTCTGATGTCTTCCTCAATCCCTTTCTTTAAGGATTTAAAATTTTCATTGTAGAGGT
>NW_008330368.1:0-472 GCF_000622305.1 Nannospalax galili
GCAAGCTGCTAAGGGTGAAAATCAATCAATGGTCCAACCCATCCCTAAAACTTCAAAACCATAGGGGCCAGCACATCAAGCTACATCTACTGGTGCAGAAGTGGTACAATTATCTGGGGGCCGGAGGGGGAGGGCAGTTAACAGCTATCTATTTGGACATAAAACCCTCTCAGTAGGAGGGAACTCACAGGTGGCACTGTAAACACAGACAAATACACATGGCTGAAGAGGCCACAGATCCTAGAGAAAACGTTATCTCTGTCATCTCTCTAGACAAATGAAATGTCTTACAATATGCTAAATATGGAACCTTATATTTACAGACACATATACTGTGCACCACTCATCAAAGAAGCTTCTTTCTGCAACAGAAGGAGGCTACCGCAGAATTGTGCAACTGCTCAGACATAAAAAATACGTCAGAGATTTCCCAGTCCTAGATAACATATTTACAGTGAAACCTGTACACCTA
>NW_008330369.1:0-281 GCF_000622305.1 Nannospalax galili
TAAGATATAAAATTGAATGAGTTTTTAACCCTTTAAAGAAGATCTCCATTTTCTACATTTCTTTTTTTTTTTTTGGTCTTTTTGGGACAGGGTCTCCCTGTAGCCCTAGCTGGCCTGGATTTGCTATGGAGACCAGGCTGGCCTCGAACTCACAGAAATCCACCTGCCTCTGCCTCCTGAATGCTGGGATTAAAGGCGTGCGCCACCATGCCCGGTTACCACATTTTTAAAATATTATTTTTAATTTTTTTAGAAGAAGCATATCATTACAACTTTAACAT
>NW_008330370.1:0-504 GCF_000622305.1 Nannospalax galili
TTGGCAGGGTTTAAGGATTTTTACTTCTAGCAGTCTATGGATGTGAGGTGCCATTCCCTTCCTTGCCTCTTCTGGCATCGGGTACTGCCGGACCCAAATGGGCAGGGCCGTGGCTTTGAGTTGGACCACAACTGGGGGCAGGTGCTTAGCGAGGCCGACTCCCCCAGTTTCAGCCCAGGCAGAAGGGAACTCCTGCAACCAGGAACTTATGTCTCCCTGACCCCCCCTTTTCTAGAGCCGCCGGGAATAGGCGACATTCATCAGCCAGAGATAAAGACAACACATGTACTGGCAAAAGGCTACAGGGGCTATCCTGAGTCCATGACTTTTATCCCTTTAGGCTCAAAATGGATACGTGCCCTGATCTTGGTAAGTCTCTACCCAACAAAGGTGCAGGACTCTCAGGCACAACCAAGAAGGAGTGGGAAACCTGATGCCTTCCCAAGTAGAAAACTGATGCCTTCCCAAGTCCACTTTCCTGTTGGTGGTCCAGGCGCACCTCTT
>NW_008330371.1:0-270 GCF_000622305.1 Nannospalax galili
AGCTCCCAAAAATCCTCAGGTAAATTCCCCTCCCCTTCACCTTGGCTGCCATCACCACCTGTGGAGCCACGCCCTACAGCCACAGAGCAGCTGTGTAACCTTAGAGAAAATGGGAGTTGCCAGCTTCAAAATTTCCAGACTCAATGGTCTCAGGACCCCCAAATCCCACAGGTAGAGGCTTTTCCTGTTAACTTGCAAATAACAAGGCAACGCCCACTCGCCTGGTACCCGCTCCCAGCAGCAGAACTTAAAGAATTGCGCCAGGCTGTA
>NW_008330372.1:0-339 GCF_000622305.1 Nannospalax galili
AACTACCTACCTCCTACCTATATACCTATTCTACCTCTCTCTCTATCTACTCCATCTCTCTCTCGCTCTCTCTCTCTCATCCATCTAAATCTATCTGTCTATCATCTATGGTAGATTTTTCTTTTGGGTCTTTTTGATGCAGTGTCTCCCTGTAAGCCCCAGCTATCCGGGAATTCGCTATGTAGACCCGGCTGGCCTTGAACTCATAGCGATCTGCCTGTCTCTGCCTCCCAAGTCCTGGGACTACAGCTGTGCGCCATCACGCCCGGCTCAACTACATCTATTGAAGCATCATCTCTGCACCTAACCAGCATCATTATCTATCATCTCTCTACCTAA
>NW_008330373.1:0-259 GCF_000622305.1 Nannospalax galili
ATCAATTGGCTGACCTGATTGAGAAAGGACATGATGTAGCTCTGAGACATTGTGGCATAGACTCTTTTAAAATTGTTATCCCTTATCGGCTTAGGGATTTTAAATGGCTCTGCAGAAATAATAACCGAGTGGCCATAGCCTTGGAAGGGTTCCTGGGAAATTTGGACTGTCATTATGGCCCTCATAAGTGGGTTACCTCCTTTCATGGCCTCTGTTGGGATGCCCCCTGGCTCTTTGTCAAGGAGCCATTAGTAAAAGC
>NW_008330374.1:0-248 GCF_000622305.1 Nannospalax galili
TGTCTCCTGCCCCCTCTGAAGTGCACATGGTCGTGTCACCTACCCCCTCTGTTGTGCACATTGTCTTATCACCTGCCCCCTCTGACGTGCACAGGGTCATGTCACCTGCTATCTTTGAAATGCACATGGTCGTATCACCTTCCATCTTTGATGTGAACATGGTCGTGTTGGCTGCCCTCTCTGCCATAAAGATGGATGTGGCACTTGACCCTCTGACGGGCAGAGGGTCGTGTCAACTGCTCCTCTGA
>NW_008330375.1:0-382 GCF_000622305.1 Nannospalax galili
ACACAGACACACACATAAATACATGATTAAAAATAAAAATATAGGGCTATGTGTAGTGGTGCACACCTTTAATCCCAGCACTCAGGAGGCAGGAGGCAGAAGCAAGTGGATCTCTGTGAGTTCAAGGCCAGCCTGGTCTACATAGTGAGTTCCAGGGCAGCTGGGGCTACAGGGAGACCCTGTCTCAAAAAGGCCAAAAAAAAAAAAATCTCAACTGGCAATACAACTTGTATGAAGCTAGGGGACCAGAGAAATGGCTCAGCAGTTAAAAGCACTGGCTGCTCTTGCAGAGGACCCAGTTTCAAATTCAGCACCCACTTAGTGGCTAACCACCATCCAATGCCCTCTTCTGACCTCCACAGGCACTGCACGAAATGGGTAC
>NW_008330376.1:0-240 GCF_000622305.1 Nannospalax galili
TTTTTAGGGGGAGGGTCAGGCTACATTCTGTGTGAAATTTGGTGGCATAAAAATTAGGATAGATCTAAGTCCACATGGAAATATCTGGAACACTGGCACATTGAAGAAAGTCAAAGGATCCAACTCTATTCTTTAGTTCTCTGGTCAAGAGAATTTTCCCCAGTTAAATAATGAGCTTGCTTTTGTTTTTCTGTCTGCAGTTCTGGGGATAGAACCCAGGGCCTTGTTCATGTGAGGAAA
>NW_008330377.1:0-591 GCF_000622305.1 Nannospalax galili
GGCACTGCATGACACGGATGCACTTACCTACATGCAGGCAATACACGCATATGCATAAAAAAAAAAGCAACTCTTCAAATTATCAAATTAGCATTGGAATTAGAAAATACATAAGACAAAAGAAATTGTTCAAAGACATCTTTTATCTTTAATATTACACCAACTAAAATAAAAGATATTTTCAGCAAGTGGAAAATATGTCTGTGTTTTTTAAATGCACTTCAAGAGTATTTCACTTTAAATTTCACTATCAACATACATTTATTTCTGTATTTATGTATTTATCTATTTATTTAGACAGAGGGTCTCACTATGTAGCCTTGCCTTGCCTAGAACTTGCTTTGTGGACTAGACAGGAGTGGAACTCACAGAGACCTACTTGCCTCAACTCCATAGTGTTGGGATTAAAGCTGTGTGCATGACTATAGCCAGCTTAACTTGATTTTTCGTAAGAAATTGATCGGTTAATATATTAGAATAATCTGTTTATTTTTGTGATGTTTATAATATATATTTTCATATTTGACTTGATTTTATTTTATAAATTTTAAATGTTTTAAATAGAAATATCAGCATCAGTATTTTAAAGTC
>NW_008330377.1:695-833 GCF_000622305.1 Nannospalax galili
GAATTTTTTCTTTATACAGGGCATGTTTTGTAGACAGAATGTATTTATATATTTGAGTCTTTAAAAAAATCCTTTGTTAATCACCGTATTTTAAGTGAAGAGTTTACTATATTAATGTTTAATGCAATTATATTTGGA
>NW_008330378.1:0-494 GCF_000622305.1 Nannospalax galili
TCTCTCTCTCTCTCTCTCTCTCTCTCTCTCTGTACATGCCTTTGTGTGGGTGCATGTGCTCATACCACTGTGCCTATGTGGAAGTCAGAGGACATACTTCAGGTATTGGTCTTTGCCTTTCCACTTTTTTTTTTCTTATTTGAGACTCTATTTTTGCTATTGTCTATGTCAGGCTTTCTGGCCCACAGGAGTTTGAATATTCTCCTGTCCCTTTCCTACATCCCACAGTCTGCAGATTACAGACACTTGTGCCACCTCCTCAGGATTTCATGTGGGTTCTGGGGATCTGAACTCTAGGATATCAGAATTTTGCAGCCAGCACTTTTACCCACTCCACCATCCCCACAGTTGTAAAATACTTTTCTTATCGTCTCATAGGAGTATTTGTAGTGTCCTTACTCACCTTAGTAAATGCTACATTTGTTCTTTTGGTTAATTCTCATGATAGCAACATAACATTTTTCCTCTGTTACTGAAATGTAACAGATCTCCCC
>NW_008330379.1:0-497 GCF_000622305.1 Nannospalax galili
TGTTGGGCATAATGAATATGTAAAATTTTAGATGTCAATTAAGATTTTTTTTCTCTTATAAACAAACATTTTGTTTTTATTTAGAAATATGAAAACTATTTTTCATATAATAATAATTTTCTTGATAAAACATAGTAAGACTTTTATCTACCAAATCTTTTCTAAAAACAATTTTAGGAACAATTAAAGTTGTTTTTTTTTATAATTAGAGGAAGCATTTCATTACAACAGCATTAACCTAGTCAATAACATTTTTTCTGAGCTAGGGTAGATCTCTTTCAAAATTGGCTATACATCTCTAGGTTTACAGAAGAATTATTACGCTTATATAATCTTTTACTTATTATAAACTCTATAAGACATAAAATTAAATGAGGTTCCAACGTTTAAAAAAGATCTCCACTTCGTTGTCAAAACACACAGTTTTGTACAGAAAAATTCATTCTAAGGCAATTGACATTGAGACATTTTCACCTGCATTTCTAATCTCTATATAC
>NW_008330380.1:0-317 GCF_000622305.1 Nannospalax galili
GAGCTAGTTTTAGAGTTAGGGTTAGGGTTCAGTTTCGGTTTTGGGTTCGGTGTTGGTTTCAGTTTCTGGTTCGGTTTAGTGTTAGGGTTATGGTTAGGTTTAGAAGTTAGGGTTAGGGTTAGGGTTAGTGTTAGCTTTAGGATTTGTGTTTGGGTCAGGGTTAATATTCGGATTCATGTTAGGGTTCGGGTTGGTGTTAAGGTTAGGGTTAAAGTTAGGTTTATGTTATGGCTAAGGCTAAGAACAGGGCTAGGATTCAGGATCGTGTTCGGGTTCGAGTTAGGGTTTCGGTTATGGTTCGGGTTAGGGTTAGGGTT
>NW_008330381.1:0-388 GCF_000622305.1 Nannospalax galili
GGGAAACTGCAACAACCCAATCCAGACAGGACAACAAATGGCGCAGATCCTTCAGGGATGAAAATAAGGGTCACTCCTCCAGGGAAAGAGCCAAGACCTGCAGAGGCGCTTGCTGATGGTGGAGGAAATACAGAATGGGTCATAGAGGAAGGTAGTTACAAATACCAACTTAGGCCATGTGACCAGTTGCAGAAACGTGGATTGTAATTGACATGAGTGTTTTTGTCCTGTTTGGTTAAGAATAGGCTTGTGCATGTATACACATATGTTAAGCAGATATTTGTGTTATTATTTTTTGAATGTGTAATTGTTAAGTGGTTAAGTGTTGTGAACATACATGATTATACTGGGTTATGAGACACTAAAGGACTAAGCATTCCTCGAAGAC
>NW_008330382.1:0-904 GCF_000622305.1 Nannospalax galili
CTGAGTAGAATGTGTATTCTTTGGTGTTTGGGTAGAATCATCAAAAGATGTATGTTAGGTCCATTTAAGGTATGGTATCATTTAATTCAGATATCATTTAATTCAGATGTCTCTCTCTTTATTCTTTGCCCAGTTCACCTGTCTAATGGAGACAGTAGGGTATTGAAGTCCCCTACTATTACTGAGTTGGGGTTAATCTGTGTCTTAAAGTCTTGTAGTGTTGTTTTTATGAATTTGCATGCACCAGAGTTTGGTGCATATATGTTAAGGATTGTAATATCTTCTTCGTTAACTGTTCCTTCGATCAGAATGAAGTGACCCTCCTTATCTCTTCTGATTAATTTTACTTAGAAGTCTATTTTGTCAGATGTTAGAATTGCAACCCCTGCTTGTTTCTTAGTGCCATTTGCTTGGAATGTTCTTTTCCGCCCTTTTACCTTAAGGTAATGCCTGTCCTTGAAGGTTAGATGGGTTTCTTGCAGACAGCAAAGACATGGATTTTGTTTCTTAATCCATTCACTTAGCCTGTGTCTTTTGGCTGGGGAGTTCAGTCCATTGATATTTAAGGTTATTATTGAAAGATGTGTATTGATTGCCATCATTCTGATTGCTGTTTGTGTTCTATGACTAATTTTGTGTTTCCTCAATTACACCTTTATTTTCTTTCTTTGCCCCTCAGGTATAGTTGTTTCTCTCTCTGTTCTCTATATTGCTTCAACTATTTTTTGAAGGGTTGGTTTTGTGGACATGTATACTTTCAGGTTTTTCATGTCATAGAAGATTTTTCTTTCCCCCTCACCTATAATAGACATTTTTGCTGGGTATAGTATTCTGGGCTGGCATCTATTATCATATAGAACTGGAAATACCTTGGTCCAGGCTCTTCTGGCTTTCATAGTTTGCA
>NW_008330382.1:921-1262 GCF_000622305.1 Nannospalax galili
TTTTTTTTTTTTTTTTGAGGTTAGGGAGATTTATTTTACAGCTGGGCTGTCCCTGAACTCGGGGAATGCATAGAGAGAGAAGCCATTTAGTGTTTTTACTGTGATGTCATGGGGACTTTTCTGATCCTATTTGGTGTTTTGTGTGCTTCCTGTATTTGTATGGGGATGTCTTTGCTTAATTTTGGGAAAGTCTTTTCTACAATCCTGTTTAAGATCTGGTCAACACCATTAACCTGAAATTCTCCTTCCTCTATTCCTGTGATCCATAGATTTGGTCTTTTCATGATGCTCCACATCTCTTGCATATTCTATTTCTGTGTTTTTAAAAATTTTCCATAATC
>NW_008330383.1:0-364 GCF_000622305.1 Nannospalax galili
TCCTGCCTCTGCCTTCCGAGTGCTGGAACTAAAGCCATGCACTACTACACCCAGCTTTATTTATATGCTTTTTGTGTGTGTTGGTGTGTGTGTGTGTGTGTGTGTGTGTGTGTGTGTGCGCCTCTCTGCTGGGAGGTCACATGGAGGTGGCGTTCCTTAATCTCTTCTCACCTTATTTTTGAGATGGGGGCTGTTACTGATCCTGGAGTTGCAGATGCTGTTGTGCCTGGTTGTGTGGGTGCTGGTTCCAATCCCAAGTCCCCAGGCTTGCACGGAGCACTGTACAGCCTTCACTGTCTTCCCAGCCCTCCCCGCTTCTCTGTTGTCCCTGCCGCTTCTGCCATTTCTGTGCTGTTCTTTGTAT
>NW_008330384.1:0-771 GCF_000622305.1 Nannospalax galili
GGAGGATAAAGTTGAAGAACTGCACCACTCAAGCAAAGAGTATGGAAAATTTTAAAAAGAAAAACAGTAGAATGGACTATGCAAGTGATGTGGGACACCATGAAAAGACCAAATCTACGGATCATAGGAATTAAGGAAGGAGAAGAATTTCAGGTTAATGGTGTTGACCAAATCTTCAACAGGACTGTAGAAGAAAATTTCCCAAAATTAAAGAAATACATGCCCATACAAATACAAGAAGCATATAGAACACCAAATAGACAGGACCAGAAAAGAAACTCTCCTTGGCACTCATAGTAAAAACACTAAACATACAGAACAAAGGGAGAGTACTGAAAGCTGCAAAAGAAAAACAAGTCACATATAAAGGAAAACCCATCAGAATTACAGCTGACTTTTCAGTGTAACAAACTATGAAAGCCAGAAGAGCCTGGACCAAGGCATTTCCATTTCTACATGATAATAGATGCCAGCCCATAATACTATACCCAGCAAAAATGTCTATTATATTGGAGGGGGAAAAAAAATCTTCCATGACATGAATAGCCTGAAAGAATATGGATCCACAAAATAGCACTTCAAAGAATACTTGAAGAAATACAGAGAACAGAGAGAGAAACAACTATACCCTAGGGGCAACCAAAAATAATAAACAAAGATATAAACTAGGAAACACAAAATTATACAGAGAACATAAAGAACAATCAAAATGATGGCAAAGAATAAAAATCTTTCAATAATAATCTTAAACATCAATGGATTGAACTCCCC
>NW_008330385.1:0-301 GCF_000622305.1 Nannospalax galili
CATAAAGGACAGTTTTTGCTCCTTGCCTTCCTAGGTCGACTAGTTCCAAGGAACTATGAGCACCTCTCAAAATGTCCTGTAATGGCAGTGGGTCACCTGCCCTCTTGATCAAGGAGGCCGAGGAGACCCCACGAGATGGACTTGAATAAGTGTCCAGTCTACAAAGAGGAGGGTCAACACAGAGGATCATTTCCTCCATGCTTCCAAGCAAAGCCAACCGTGGTCGAGCAGGATCTTTGACTTATCTTCTCATAGGTAGAACTGGTAAAAGAAAGGAGCCAGGGGCTCCTCCCAAGCCCAT
>NW_008330386.1:0-366 GCF_000622305.1 Nannospalax galili
AAGAGATTAAGGAGACAGTTAATAAATATGGAACAACTGCTCCTGTTGTTACCTTGGGGGGTAATTTAGCAAGTTACTGGATGACACCTTCAGATTGGAGTCAAGCTGCATGATCTTGCCTGGATGGAGGACAATTTTTATCATGGAAAGTAGAATAAGAACAGGTCAAGAAGGAATTAGGATACAGTCAATTTAAGGATGAGGCTGGAGAAATAGATATGGCTATGATGATAGGAGCAGGAAAATGGATAGACCCTGTAAGAATAATAAAGATTCCCAAAAAAGCATTATTGCTGATATCCTCACTGGCTATTAAAGCTTGGAAGCACTTTCCTTCTCCTGGCTCTTTGTCAATGGGTATGAAAA
>NW_008330387.1:0-932 GCF_000622305.1 Nannospalax galili
AGGTTAGGGTTAGGAAGAGCATTAGTGTTAGGCCTAGCATTAGGCTTAGAGTTAGGGTCATTAGGGTGATGTATATGGTTAGGTTTATGTTAAGGCTGGAGTTACGATTAGTTTTACAGTTATGGCTAGGGTTAGGGTGGGGCTTTGGTTGATTTTAGGATTAGGGCAAGGCTAGGTTTTTGGATTATGGTTAGGATTATGGTAAAGATTGGTTCTAGGGTTAGGTTCATGTTTAGAATTAGGGTTAGGTTAGAGTTAAGATTAAGTCAAAGTTCAATAGTAGGTTAGAGTTAAGGTTAGGTAGAAGATTAATTTTACGGTTATAATTAGGGTTGGGTTTCGTGCTATGTTTCTGGATAGGACTAGGGTTAAGATTGAGTCTAGGTTATATATTGAAGTTTGGGATTAGCATTAGATTTAGGGGTAGGTTTTGGTCTAGGTTTATGTGTAGGTTTAGGCTTAGTTTTACAGTAATCCTTAGGGTTAGGGCAAGGTTTAGAGTTAAGGTTTGGGTTTAGGGTACATATTTATGGTTAGTGTTAGGGTTTGGATAGGTTTGAGCTAGGGTTGAGTTTAGGACTAGGATTAAGTTTAGGGATAGATTTAGTTTATGGTTTGTGTTAGTTTATGATTAGAGCTACAAGTAGGTTTAGGGTTGGGGTTAGATTTAGGTCCAGGTTTACGTTTAGAATTACTGTTAGTGATATGGGTAGGTTTAGTTTTAGGTTTAGGGCTAGCGCTATAGTTAGGGTGAGGCTTAGGTTTAAATTTAGGGTTAGGGTTAGGGTTAGTGTAGGTTTAGTGTTATGTTCAAGCTTAAGTTTTGTTTTAATGTTAGGTGTAGGGGTAGGCCAAGTATTAGGTTTCAGGCTTTCATTACTATCAGGTTGGGTCTAAGGTATATATTTATAGCTAGTATTAGGGTTTGCTTA
>NW_008330388.1:0-285 GCF_000622305.1 Nannospalax galili
CATAAAATTGAATGAGGTTTTAAACTTTGAAAACGATCTCCATTTCATTTTAAAATATACTGTTTCCTATCCAAGTACTAACCAGGCCTGACCCTGCTTAGCTTCCGAGATCAGATGAGATCGGGTGTGTTCAGGGTGGTATGGTAATAATTTAAAAAAAAAAAAAAAGATTATGCCGTTAAAAATAAAAGTGACAGGATGTAAAAAAAAATACTGTCTCATATAGAAAAGCTCATTTTTAATGCTAATAACACTTAGATGTTTGCACATGTGTCTCTAATCTCT
>NW_008330389.1:0-1019 GCF_000622305.1 Nannospalax galili
CCTTTTCCATATAATTTCTCAGATCATGAATGGGATAGAGTTAAGCTTCATGTACAAGGGGTATGGAGTAATTCTGATATAGGACTAGATATTCATAACTTACATAGCCAAATCCTAACTCTCAGTAAATCCCATAGAGATACTTCATCTTTGGAGGAAACTTCAGACTCATTTGTCTCTGCCATTCGATCTTATGTGTCTAATACTAATGCTTGGTCATTTTTTATATAAATTTAGGGATTGTTTTGTTCCTAATATTAATTCTGGTTTATTCCCTTCCAGTCATCATCAGACAACTAGGAAACAGTATTCATACCCTTACTCTTCAGTTTGAAACCTTCAAATTAAAAAAATAAAAAGGGGGAGATGGTGGCTCCAAGAGTTCCATGGTTCTTGACAAGAGTGCTGTTTGACAAAGTTCCAGCCGAAAGCCGATGACCGTTACTCTTTTGGTGCATATTCCTTCCCCAATTAATCCTGGTTTTGGTAATCTGAATAACCCGCTGTTCTTTAAGTATTCTGATAGCCAGCTCTGATGAAGGAATGGGAAACTAAACGGGAAATCTCTGCCTTTGGCAGAATTATCATGTTATCGAAAGGAAACGAAAGTAAAAAGATAGACGACTTCGTCCTACAACTATGACGTCGTTTGGACTTGCATTTGTGATTAATAATGAGGCTTCGTTTCCCCCCAAAGGAAAATATAGCATGCAATCTCTAGATGCCCAGCTGATTTTTGCAGAAGTTTATGATTTTAATCCTGAACAAGGAACTATTGAGACTACTTGGCTTAGGGAAACTCCCTCTTGGATAGAAAGATTTACTAGGTCAGTAAAAACCTGGTGGTGCATGACCTCTGAAGAAAAATTGCCTATTCTTTTACAAAGATTAAAAGTGATTCAAAAAGCCCTTAAAGATAAATGGCAACAAAATAATAAAGGATATTGAAATAGAGAAAATAATCATATAACTCAAAGAGTACAAAATGTTCAGGAAGAAATAGCAAAAGGGAGAGGGAA
>NW_008330389.1:1164-1309 GCF_000622305.1 Nannospalax galili
AATGGGAACAGGCTGTCTTACACTTCTCTGGTAAAGTAGAACTGCAAGGCTATATATAAAGAAAACAATAAAGACATTGCTTAGCTATGTTAAGAAAAGTTTATTCATTGAACTTTGTGCTTTCCTTTTACTGGGGTTATTGAAA
>NW_008330390.1:0-216 GCF_000622305.1 Nannospalax galili
GGCAACCTCAATTCTAAACCTGCTGGACTCACACCCCTTGCTTGCCTTCAGAAATCTTTAAAACCCTCAGTCTTCTCTGTCAGACCTAAACGACTCAAATTTCTCTGCACCACTGCCTGGCCACAGTACAAGTTAGGCAATGGTTCCTTGTGGCCAGAGACAAGGACCTTAGATTTAAATATTTTAAAAGATTCAGATAACTTCTGCCAACGTAAC
>NW_008330391.1:0-271 GCF_000622305.1 Nannospalax galili
GTTACCTCTTCAAAGTTATATGTCGGAGTTTGCAAAAAAATCACCAGCACCTGCCGGGCTGTCTGTCTCAGGAGTAGATGCAGCCCTGATCATTGTCAGGCCAGAGTTTTTATAGGATTACAGAATTATTCAAACAGGACACTTGTGAACCAATCAGGTTTATACAACGCAGCAGAACTTTGGATCTATTAATCCACAAACAATCATTATACAGACAAGCGATACTGTCATATAACTTGGCAATCAACTTTGTAATTTTAAAATTAGTCAA
>NW_008330392.1:0-446 GCF_000622305.1 Nannospalax galili
GGGAGCTAATAAAATATAACAGACGTTTTTAAAAGTTACTTACCACAATTAGTGGTTTAGCTTGAATTTGCTGGAAATCTCCATATCGCACAGACCTACGCCCCTGTAAATAAAGACATTTAAAATTGTAAAAATATTACATTCAGGGTCTGGAGGGATGGCTCAGCGGTTAAGAACACTGGCTGCTCTTGCAAGGGACCCAGGTTCAATTCCCAGCCCCCACATAGCAGCTGACAATCGTCCCTAACTTCAGTTCCAGGAGAATCCAACACTCTCTTTGGGTCTCTGTGGGCACTGCACAACATGAGTGCACTTACATACATGCAGGTAACACACTCACACACGCAAAATTATTTTAAAATTACAATCAGTACTTTAAAAGAGTAAATATCCTTGAACATACAAACAAGTTTAGTCAATTTTTAGTATTTACCACATTCATCATA
>NW_008330393.1:0-495 GCF_000622305.1 Nannospalax galili
CTCTTTGTTTAAAGATTAAAAATTTTCATTTTAGTGCTCATCAATGTCTTTGTCAGGTTCATTCTGAGATTTTTTTTGCAGTTATTGTGAAGGGTAGTGCTATTTCTCTGATTGCTTGTTATTGGTATTTAGAAATGCTGCAGACTTTTGAAGGTTAATTTTGTAAGTTGCCATTTTACTGAACATGTTAATAATTTCTAGAAGTTTTCAGGTGGAATTTTTGCATCTCTTAGATATAATATCATATCATCTGCAAAAAGGTATAATTTGATCTCTTCTTTTTCAATTATTCCTCCTTTAATTTCTTGCTTTTGTCTTATTGCTCTTGCAAGAGTTTCAAGTACTATGTTAAAGAGAAGTGGACATAGTGGACAACCTTGTCTGGTTCCTGATTTCCTGCTTCCAGTTTTTCCCCATTTAGAATGATGGTGAATGTGGGTTTGCTATATGGCTTTAATTGTGTTGAGGTACGTTCCCTCCAATCCAATTCTCTCT
>NW_008330394.1:0-217 GCF_000622305.1 Nannospalax galili
CTATCCTGTTATCATGAACCACCAATTCTGTGTTCAGATGACTCTGGCTTCTGTACTACTCTGTCTTGTAATAGCAGGTTTGCACACTGTGAAGACATTCCAGCTGTCCTTCTGTCACTCTAACGTGGTCCCTCAGTTCTTCTGTGATATCCCCTCTCTGCTGGGGCTCTCTTGCTCAGACACATTTACCAACAAACTCCTACTTCTCCTATCTGCC
>NW_008330395.1:0-724 GCF_000622305.1 Nannospalax galili
TGCAAGAGTGTCTACTTCTGTAAGAAAGCGAGGAGCACCCCCTACTGGCGTCTGAAGCCATTCTAGTACTCCGCGTGGCTGATGAATTGCTCCCACCATGGTGGGGGAGGAATTAAAAATTAAGAGTTGAACCGGTAGCTTGGGGTCATATCTGGCTAGTGAAGCCTTTTGGAAGTGGTTGTTAATTATTTGGAGAGCATTTTTTGCATCTGGGTTTAGATATCGTCTGGAGGCTGGGTTTTTGTCTCCCTTTAAGAGATCAAAAAGTGCCTGTAATTGACTTGTGGGGATGGAAAGCCATCGCCTTCGCCAATTAATGTTGCCTAAAAAGCTCTGAAGGGAATTAAGGGTAAGTGGATGGGGGACATCCAGGATAGGTTTAAGGGGCCTAACAGTAGTAGGCGTTATTTCAGTCCCCAGGAAGGTAATGGGGGGAATTGATTGTATTTTATTTGTGGCTATCATAGAAACTTTTGTCTCTAGGATGTTTATCATAGCATCTTTTAGGTCTTTTAGAGAGGAATCCTCATCTTGCCAGACCAAGAGGTCATCCATGTAATGATAAACGTGTAGGCCTTTTTTTTAAAAGGGATGCTAGTGCATTTGCAACAGCCTCTTGGCATATTGTAGGGCTATTTGCCATACCATGTGGCAGAACTCGCCATTCATATGGATCAGCTGGCCCAGAATTGTTAATTTTTGGAACTGAGAAGGCAAAAGGTTG
>NW_008330396.1:0-1246 GCF_000622305.1 Nannospalax galili
GACACTTAAGACTTTAGGAGTCTTGGAGATAGACTAAATGCATTTTGCATCAAGAGGTGCACATGAACCTTGGGGTGGGGGGTAATACAGTATACTGTGGATCTCAAGTATTTCCTCTAAGGTTCAGGAAGGGTGCTTTTGAGAGATGGCGTCTTTGGGTGGTGTGAGAGTTAGCTTTGTCACCTTGAGATAACCTAGAATCCCCAAGGAATAGTGTTATTGTGAGATGATTTACATTATGTAGCCTGTGAGCTGTCTGTGGGGAAATGTTTTAATTAAATGATGTAGCATTTAATTAAATGTGAAGCATCATTCCTTAGGGGTATGTGAGGGAGGGGTCTGGGATTATAGACGAGTCGGGGAGTCAAGGATTATCGAAAAGTGGGGGCATCTGGGACTATAGAAGAGTTGGGGGGTCTGGGACTATAGAAGAGTGCCGGGGGTCTGGGACAATAGAAGTGTGGGGGTTCTGGGACTATAGAAGAGTTGTGGGGGTCTATGCCTATAGAAGAGTAGGGGGTCTGGGAATACAGAAGAGTTGGGGGTCTGGGACTATAGAAGAGTGGGAGGGGCGTCTGGGAATATAGAAGAGTGGGGGGGTCTGGGAGTATAGAACAGTTGGGGGGTTCTGGGACTGAGAAGGTGGGAGGGGGGTCTGGGACTATAGAAG
Organism: Nannospalax galili; assembly: GCF_000622305.1. NCBI lineage: Eukaryota > Metazoa > Chordata > Mammalia > Rodentia > Spalacidae > Nannospalax > Nannospalax galili. Next base: position 671 of record NW_008330396.1, read on the forward strand.
GTTTGGAGGTGGTCTGGGACTATAGAAGCATATGTGGGGTGGTTCTGGGACTACAGAAGAGTGGGGATTCTGGGACTGTAGAAGAGCTTGGGGTTTGGGTCTACAGAAGAGTGTGGGGTCTGGGACTATAGAAGAGTGTGATTTCTGGGACTATAGAATAGTGGGGAGTCTGGGACTATAGAAGAGTGGGGTTTATGGGACTGTAGAATAGTGGGGGGTGTCTGGGACTATAAAAGAGTTGAGGGGCTCTGGGATAACAGAAATGTGGGAGGGGGTCTGGGACTATAGACGTGTTGGGAGAGTTCTGGGACTACAGAAGTGTGGGAGGGGGGTTTGGCACGATAGCAGAGTTGGGGGGTCTGGGACTATGGAAGAGTGGGGTGTCTGGGAATACAGAAGAGTTGGGGGCGTCTGGGACTATTGAAGAGTGGGGGTTCTCAGACTATAGAAGAGTGGGGGGATCTGGCAGTATACAAAAGTGGGGGCATCTGGGACTATAGAAGAGTTGGGGTGTTCTGGGACTACAGAAGGGTGGGAGGGGGTCTGGGACTACAGAAGAGTGGGACGGGTGTCTGG
>NW_008330396.1:1377-3172 GCF_000622305.1 Nannospalax galili
GGGTCTGGGACTATAGAAGAGTTGAGGTTCTGGGACTATAGAAGAGTTGAGTTTCTGGGACTATAGAAGAGTGGGGGTTTCTGGGACTACAGAAGGGTGAGAGGGGGTCTTGGACTGTAGAAGTGTTGGGGGGTCTGGGACTATAGAATAGTGGGGTGTCTGGGACTATAGAAGAGTAGGAGGTCTGGGAGTATAGAAGCGTATGTGGGGGCTTCTGGGACTATAGAAGAGTGGGGATTCTGGGACTATAGAAGAGTTGGGGTCCGGGTCTATAGAAGAGTTGCATGTCTGGGACTATAGAAGAGTTGAGTTTCTAGGACTATAGAAGAGTGGGGAGTCCGGGACTATAGAAGAGTGGGGGATTCTTGGATTACAGAAAGATGAGAGGGGTTCTTGGACTGTAGAAGTGTTGGGGGTCTGTGACTATAAAAGTGTGGGGCGTCTGGGAGCATAGAAGAGTATGTGGGGGGTGTTCTAGGACTACAGAAGAGTGGAGATTCTAGGACCATAGAAGAGTTGGGGTCTGGGTCTATAGAAGAGTTGGGGTCTGGGATTATAGAAGAGTGGGGGGGCTCGGGGGCTATAGAAGAGTTGAGTTTCTGGGACTATAGAAGTGTGGGGAGTCTGAGACTATAGGAGAGTGGGGGGTTCTGGGACTACAGAAGGGTGGGAGGGGGTCTTGAATTGTAGAAGTGTTGGGGGGTCTGGGACTATAGAAGAGTGTGGTGGGGGTCTGGGACTACAGAAGAGTGGGGGGTCTGGGTGTATAGAAAAGTTGGGGGGTTCTGGAACTTTGAAAGTGGGAGGGGGGTCTGGGACTATAGAAGGGTTTGGGGTGGTCTGGGAGTATAGAAGAGTGTGGGGGGGTTCTGGGGCTATAGAAGAGTTCGGGTCTGGCGGCGACAGTGTGGTGTGGGGCTGGTGTAGGAGGGGGGGTGGGGGGGGGCTGGGATTAGAGGGGGGGGTGGGGGGGGTTCTGGGGCTATAGAAGAGTTCGGGTCTGGGTCTATAGAAGAGTGAGGGGGCTGGGACTATAGAAGAGAGGGGGGTCTAGGACTATAGAAGAGTTTGGGGGGGTCTGGGAATATAGAAGAGTGGGGTTCCAAGCACCTACACAGTGGCTTATAACCATTTGTAACTCCAGTTCCAGGGCATCTGATACACTATTCTGATCTCTGTGGGCATTGTACACACATGATGCACTTACATACGTGCAGGGAAAGCACTCAAACTCATCTTTTTTTTCTTTTTTGTCTTTTTGAGACAGGGTCTCCCTGTAACCCCACTGTCCTGGAACTCACTATGTAGACCAGGCTGGCCTTGAACTCACAGAGATCCGCCTGCCTCTGACTCCCAAGTGTTGGGATTAAAAGCATGAGCCACCACGCCCAGCTCAAACACACAATTCTTTTTAAATTTAAAAATTAAAGCCGGGCATGGTGGCACTAGCTTTTAATCCTAGCACTTGGGAGGCAGAGGCAGGAAGATCTTCCTGAGTTCGATGGATATGGAGAAAGGGGAATGCTCATTCACTGCTGGTGGAATTGCAAACTCGTGTAACCCCTATGGAAAGCAGTGTGGAGACCTCTTGAAAAACTACAAATGAACATACTCTATGATCCGGTTATACCATTCCTTAGCATATACTCAAAGTAATCATCATGTTGAAGAGACACTTGTTACAACCATGTTTGTTGCTGCTCTTTTCATAATAGCTAAGAGATGGAAGCAACCTAAATGTCCCTCAATTGATGAGTGGATAATGAAAATGTGGTTTATTTATATGACAGAGTTT
>NW_008330396.1:3358-5489 GCF_000622305.1 Nannospalax galili
AAAAGTCCAGTGCCTTGCCACAATGGGAGGCAGATCATCCCACACCTATCACCCCCTCCAAGGCTCAGGGACTTTGATGGAACACGTTGGTGAAAAGAACGTTAAGAGCCAGAGGAAGGGGTGGAGTGTTGACTGGAAGTGTTCTCCGAACCTATGCTGGCAAGTTATAGTCACACCTCCTTCCCACACTCATGAAGGAGTTGGGGAGGGAGTTAGTTACCACTCCTACCCAATCAGTTGACCTTAGCTGCATGTAGGGGAGGAGCTAAGGATCTATAAGCCAAAAAATGCCATGAGGCACCTCTCTCCTCATTTTGTGCAGCTGTTGGGAAGTCAGATGATCTATACTTCAGTGTGGACTTTCCTGTGCAGCTGTAAACGGGGGTGGGGGGAGCAGCCACCCTTCTGCAAATAAACCCCATCCTATGCTCTGTTAGCAAGTCCAATGAACTCATTTGGAGTTGATTTCTTATTCCTATTTTTCCCCCTTAAACTTCGTTGTACATATATATATTTATGTAACCTGCTTCAAGTTATTTCAGGAAAAATGTGTTTAAAATTGCCTCTCTTTAGAGAAATAATAAAAAAAAAATTGTTTTAAGGATTTCATAATGAGGATGTGTTTATCCAAGAATGCAAAGATAGTCTGAAATATTCAAATTAATAAATAATGCAGCCTATGAAGAGAGCCCAGGCCCAAAATTACACACCCTCAAAGGGAATTTTATCATTTTTTGTAAAATAGAATGAACTGGAGATTGTGTTACGTGTAACAAGCCAGTCACACAAAGCACACATCACCTGTTTTCTCTCGCACACAGAATCTGGAGGTTTGGGGGAGCCTGAACGAACATAAAGGGGGCCCCACTCGGGATGTGTAAGTGGGCAGGGTTCTGTTTGACTGAGAAGGTCTGCCCTGGGGCTGCGTGCCTGGGCAACCACGGGGTCCAGAGTCTGGTGCAAGGGCCCTGGGTGGTTCAAAATCCAGACTCTCACAGGCATCAAGTTCTCCAGACCATAGGAACAAGGGCCACTGACAGAAAACCCAATTAAAGTAGCTTTGAAAAAAAAAACAGCAGGGGGAAGGAGCATGACAACCAGGGGCATGGCAGGTGGTGGCAAACAGGTCTGTACCGGATATTGGAAGAGTAATCCAGGAAGATACTCTTCCAAAATAGTGAAGTTTCGTACTGTTTCTGCGCGCACAGTCCGAAATGCTGTCGTACTTGCAGAGAAAGCGAAAGCACAGCCTTCAACCTCACCAGTCAGGCACCAACTGTCACAGAACCCTCCTGGAGCTTTGTGCTTTAACTGGTCTCTGACCTGATTGGCCATACACCTAGAACTCAGCCAATCAGACTGGCCTGGCATGATGGACTCTCCTGATTGGGCAGAATGGAGTCACATGACCTGTGCCTTGTAGGTAGAGAAGTGGAGGGAGGGGTTGGTGAACTCTTCAAGACAGGGTTAGGGACAACTTTTGCATACTCAATACCTTGTCTGCATGGATGTGCCTGCTTAGGCCCACCTCTCCCACCCCTCTGCCTTGCCTGTGTGCTGGGGCTAGCTGCTTCAGTTCCTTTCTCGACTCTCCTGATAGAAGGGACTGTCACCTGGAATTGGAAGCCAAATAAACCCTTTCTTCCCCTAAGTTCTTTAAAAAGGCAGGGTGTGGTGGCGCACGCCTTTAATCCCAGCACTGGGGAGGCAGAGGTAGGCAGATCTTTGTGAGTTCGAGGCCAGCCTGGTCTACAAAGTAAATAAATAAATAAATAAATAAATAAATAAAACTTCACTAATGATAAGAGTCAGACTTAGTATTCAGTTACAACTGTAACTGGCTTAATAATGCTGCACTACTGTTCCCTAAGATTCCTGTTGCCTAGTGACATCATAGCCATTCTCTGGGAGAGGGTGTCTATGATAGTCAACGTCAGATATCTTCCTTAATCACTCTCCATTTACTTTTTTTTTCTAATTTTTAAAAATGATTTATTTAATAACAACATACTTAGAAGAAGCATATCATTACAACACAATTGACATATTCAATAACGTTTTCCAGAGCGAAGATGCATCTCTTTCAAAATTGACTGTACATTTTTAGGTTTACAGTCAAATTAATACACTT
>NW_008330396.1:5914-10973 GCF_000622305.1 Nannospalax galili
AAGAGAGGAAGAGACAGGAGAATCCTTAGATACTCACAAGCCAGCTAGCCTGGCCTACAGCAGCAAGAAACAACAGAAAAAATAAATAAATAAATAAAATAAACAAATAAATAAATACACACTAATAATAAGAGTCAGACTGAGTCTTTATTCAGTCACAACTGCAATGTGGGTTAATAACGCTGCACTACTGTTCCCTAAGATTCCTGTTGCCTAGTGACATCATAGCCATTCTGTGGGAGAGGGTGTGTATGATAGTCAACGTCAGGTATCTTCCTTAATCACTCTCCACTTTACTTTTTAACAATATTTCCATTCAATTTTATTTGTATGAATGTATTGCCTGCATATATATATAAGTGGACCTGTCTGGTGGAAATGCCTGTGGAGGTCAGAAGAGAGCATCAGATCTCCTGGACCTGGACTTATGGATAGTTGTTAACTGCTGGTACTGGGAGTCAAACCTGGGTTTTTTGCAAGAGCAGCCAGTGCTCTTAACTGCTGAGCCATCTCTGCAGTCTCTCCACTCCATTTGTCACTGAGTCAGCTAGGCTGATGACCAGCGAACCCAACGTACCCACCTCTCTCTACCTCCCCAGTGCTGTGATTGCAAGTGCCCACTGCCTCACTTGGCTTCTTCTATCAGTGCCAGGGATTGAAACTCAGCTAGCTATTCATGCTTGTGAAACAAGAACTTTACAAACTGAGCCATCACCTCAGCCTTGACATCGTAACCACTCTAAGATCATAGTGCAGCATATTACTCACACATTTGTGGTGGTGCTGGTATAAACGTATCTGCTTCCTCACCACATGAAAGTATAGCAGACACTTGGACCACTTGATAATGGTGATGAGTGACTATCTTGCTGGCAAGTATGGCAGACTTCCTGACATGGTATGGCCCTCAGTAAAGGCAAAGTTGCAAAGGAGACCCAAGGAAGGGACACTGCAGACCATGTTCAAAAACCAGCAAGAAAGAGTGGCCAAGTGGGCTGCAACCAGTGACAGCATCAAGTGGAGCTCCACAAGCACTGTTTGGAACCTGTATTTCACTAGGTGCCCTGGATGCTGGACACAGAGGCAGAATAACTAATGTTTGTCCTGTTGGGTAGGGGCCTTGCTTTTTCCTTAACCCATGCTTTCTATCCCTCTAACCCTCCATTTGGATTAGCAATGCCCCATCATTTATCTGGGAAGTGTGTATCTTTCTTTTATCAGAACTCACTTTGAGCCTGCCTTGTTTTTCAGAGACTTTTAGACCGGACTTTTCAGCAATGCCAAGACACTTAAGACTTTAGGAGTCTTGGAGATGACTAAATGCATTTTGCATCGAGAGGTGCACATGAACCTTGGGGTGGAGGTAAAACTGTATACTGTGGATCTCAAGTATTTCCTCTAAGGTTCAGAATGGGTGCTTTTGAGAGATGGAGTCTTTGGGAGGTGTGAGAGTTAGCTTTATCACCTTGAGATAACCTAGAATCCCCAAGGAATAGTGTTATTGAGAGATGATTTACATTATGTAGCCTGTGAGCTGTCTGTGGAGAAATGTTTTAATTAAATGATGTAGGAAGATCCAGCGTACTGTGTGAAGCGTCATTCCTTAGGTGTATGTGAAGGGGGGGTCTGGGATTATAGAAGAGTTGGGGGGTCTGGGATTACCGAAAAGTGGGGTGATCTGGGACTATAAAAGATTGGGGGGGTCTGGGACTATAGAAGAGTGTGTCGGGGGTCTGCAACAATCGAAGTGTGGGGGTTCTGGGACTATAGAAGAAATGGGGTGGTCTACGCCTATAGAAGAGTAGGGGGTCTGGGAATACAGAAGAGTTGGAGGGTCTAGGACTATAGAAGAGTGGGAGGGGCGTGGTCTGGGAATACAGAAGAGTTGGAGGGTCTAGGACTATAGAAGAGTGGGAGGGGCTTCTTGGACTATAGAAGAGTGGGGGGGTCTGGGAGTATAGAACAGTTGGGGGGTTCTGGGACTGAGAAGGTGGGAGGGGGGTCTGGGACTATAGAAGGTTTGGAGGTGGTCTGGGACTATAGAAGCATATGTGGGGTGGTTCTGGGACTACAGAAGAGTGGGGATTCTGGGACTGTAGAAGAGTTGGGGTTTGGGTCTACAGAAGAGTGGGGGGTCTGGGACTATAGCCGAGTGGGGTTTCTGGACTATAGAATAGTGGGGAGTCTGGGACTATAGAAGAGTGGGGCATCTAGGACTATAGAAGAGTGTGGGGGTCTGGAACTATAGAAAAGTGGGAGGTTCTGGAACTGTAGAAGAATGGGGATTCTGGGACTATAGCAGAGTGAGGGGTTCTGGGACTATAGAAGAGTGGGGGTGTCTGGGACTTTAGAAGATTGGGGGCGTCTGGGACTATAGAAGGGTTGGGGGGGTCTGTGACTATAGATGCATGGGGGTGTCTGGGACTATAGAAGAGTGCAGGGGTCTGGGACTATAGAAGAGTGTGGTGAGTGTCTGGGACTACAGAAGAGTGAGACAGGTGTCTGGGACTATAGAAGAGTGGGGGGGTCTGGGACTATAGAAGAGTGGGGGTGCTCTGGGGCTATAGAAGAGTTGAGTTTCTGGGACTATAGAAGAGTGGGGAGTCTGGGACTATAGACTATGGGGGTGTCTGGGACTATAGAAGAGTGCAGGGGTCTGGGACTATAGAAGAGTGTGGTGAGTGTCTGGGACTACAGAAGAGTGAGACAGGTGTCTGGGACTATAGAAGAGTGGGGGGGTCTGGGAGTATAGAACAGTTGGGGGGTTCTGGGACTCAGAAGGTGGGGGGGTCTGGGACTATAGAAGGGTTGGGGGTGGTCTGGGACTATAGAAGAGTGGGGGTGTCTGGGACTATAGAAGAGTGGGGGGGTCTGGGAGTATAGAACAGTTGGGGGGTTCTGGGACTCAGAAGGTGGGGGGGTCTGGGACTATAGAAGGGTTGGGGGTGGTCTGGGACTATAGAAGAGTGGGGGTGTCTGGGACTATAGAAGAGTGGGGGGGCTCTGGGGCTATAGAAGAGTTGAGTTTCTGGGACTATAGAAGAGTGGGGAGTCTGGGACTATAGACTATGGGGGTGTCTGGGACTATAGAAGAGTGCAGGGGTCTGGGACTATAGAAGAGTGTGGTGAGTGTCTGGGACTACAGAAGAGTGAGACAGGTGTCTGGGACTATAGAAGAGTGGGGGGGTCTGGGACTATAGACTAGTGGAGAGGCCTGGGACTACAGAAGAGTGGGGAGTCTGGGACTATAGATGATGGGGGTTTATGGGACTATAGATGCATGGGGGTGTCTGGGAGCATAGAAGAGTGCAGGAGTCTGGGACTATAGAAGAGTGAAGAGGCCTGGGACTACAGAAGAGTGGGAGGGGGTCTGGGACTACAGAAGAGTGGAGTAATTGAGCTGACCACAGCAAGAAGGCAGGCATCATTTTCTTCTGTTCTTGACTGTGGATGTGATATGACTAGCTGTCTGAAGTTCCTGCTTTGAGTTCCCACAAAGAGAGACTGTCACCTGGAATTGTAAACTGAGAAAAATCTCTTCCTTCATTCTTTCTGTCAGTGTATCTTATGGCACCAACAGAAATGAAAGTAGGACAAAATTGGGAATTTTTAGACTTGGAACTTTTCAGCGATGCCAGAACAATTAAGACTTTAAGGACTCAGCCGGGAATTGTGGCGTATGCTTTTAGTCCCAGCACTTGGGAGGCGGAGGCAGGCAGACCTCTGAGTTCCAGGCCAGCCTGGTCTACACAGCAAGTTTCAGGCCGGGGTGGTGGGGGGTCAGGGAGGGAGGCATGGTGGCTACAACAGAAAGCTGAGCAGTCACTTCTTCAAGCAGGTACAGGAAGCAGAGAGTAACTGGAAATCTAGCAAGGCTTAAGAATTCTCAAGGCCCACCCAGTGACATGCTTCTTCCAGCAAGGTCACATCTCCTAAAGTCTCCCAAAACAAATGGGGACAAGATGTCCAAATACTTGGAGCCTATGGGCGACAGCCTCATTCAAACCACCACAGCTGGATTGCAGGGTCAGTAACTCTCGTGGAGGGCAGACGGCAGACATTTTTTCAATGTATTGATCTGTAGGCTGGCTCAACAACTTAGCTCTGTAGAGGCAAAGGTGGAAATGAATGGGCATGGCCAGTTTCCAATAAAACTTTATTTGTATAAAAAAAACAATGTCACACAGGCTGTAGTTGCTAAGCTCTGGGGGTTGGGAGGGAGAAAGAGAGAGGCTCTCTCTTTAAATCTTTGTGTAGACCTAGATACCACACCACATTTACTGGTCCTTTTCTTTTTTCCTGGTACTTTTTCTTACCCTCATAGAGAGTAACCACACAGAATCCAACACATAACCCTGTGTGTCATAGAGTGACTAAATGACTAAATGAATGAATGAATGAACGAATGAATGAATGAATTTCATTTTGAAGTAGTTCTAGTCAACAACCCAGACCCGGTAGAAGAGGAGCCAGCAGTGCGCAACCTGAGCCACAGGCCTGCGTGCACCAGGGCAGCCCAGTCCTGGATAAAGAATCATTCATGCTCCATGGAGACCACCCTCTCTCCCAACCCCCACCTACCTAGCAAGGCATCAGTTAAGGGCTTTACTTTTCCAAATTTCCCAAGCTAATGAAGGACAACCGCAGGGGAACTGGATTCTCAAAAGCAAACTGTTCCAGTGACGAATCTCTCTCCTGCGCCTGGTATTTTTATTTGTCCCAGCAGAAATGAGGGTGAGTCACAGCTGTTGTCAGAGAATGTTTTCAAAGGCATCGTCATGTGTCTATCTCCTGCCTATAGACCTAAAGATCTGGGTGCTGCTGGCTGGCGGTCAATGATCTCTGCAGCCATGACAAAAACTGTTAACTCTTGCTCACCAGGCACCCCTCAACCTCCACCCTGCCCCCAGCATCCAACAAATAAAGACAGGAAGTAGACTTGGTATGTGATGCAGTAGTTAGCACCACTGGGGCAACCACAGCACATGCTTCCCCTTATTTTTATTTTTTTGGCCTTTTTGAGACAAGGTCTCCCTGGAGCCCCAGCTAGCCTGTAGAC
>NW_008330396.1:11010-14017 GCF_000622305.1 Nannospalax galili
GATGCCTGGCTTGACCTTCTTTTAAGCCCCCCACAAACCCCCTCCTTTCAGAAAGCCTTCACTAATCTGATCCCGAAGCCCAGTCTGAAACCACTAGGATCTGTGAATCAGATCCCGCCTCTGGACCATGCAGGTGTCCTGGCATGTGCTATAGAAATCATCTAGGTTGATGAATTTTAATCCATTCCTAACTGGCTTTTCAGAGGAGGGTGAGATCATGCTCACGTGGCTGTTGTGCCTTCTCTCCAGCATTGGGCTGAAGAGACACAGCTGACTTGGGATTTTGAATCAGAAGTCAAATCTGCACTTTGCCTGTGGCTGTGTGACTTCATGTCTAGGCCTGTGTTCCGCATGAAGAAATGGGGCTGGTGATCATCATGGCAACAGAACAGAGGTTCTGCTCTGCATCAGTGTCACAGGGTTTCCTATGGTTTCCTATGTGGTTCCTTCAGTCTAGAGTGTCTGCTCTTCCTCCTCTTCCAATTCAATTTATTGTCTGTGACATTCACCGTGCTGTTTAACTGGACTACACTGAATCTTAGCACTTCAATGGCAAGCACAATGGCTTCTAAGCAGAAACTGAGCCTTTGTACAGCATTATTCCCTCTTCCTTCCATGTTCACGCTGTGTTCTGTAAATAAATGCCATATAATGAATGATCAAAAAAAAAAAAAGGGGGCAAATGTGACAGGATGTTCTCTTGAAAACAAACTGGGTACAAAAAGGTGGCTGAGATGGACCCTATGAATACTGAAAAGTAAATTTAAGACACACACACTGCCTTATGTGGTGGCACACACCTTTAGTCCCAGGACTTGGGAGGCAGAGGCCAGCCAATCTCTGTGAGTTCAAGGCCAGCCTGTTCTACATAGCGAATTCCAGGCCAGCTGGGGCTACAGGGAGACCATGTCTCAAAAAGACAAAAAAAAAAAAGACACACTAACTAAAATCGAGTTTAACTTTAAAAATCCCAGTGAGCACCCAGTGGCCACTGAACATCACTGCAAACAAGTCACAAGCAAGGGAGCACAGACGAGGAGAAATTCTTTCCGAAAAATGGCATTCTACTCATTTGAGCAGAGAGTATGAAATTTGATAAATACATTCAGGACTTTATTATTATTCTGCTTTTTTCCTAATGCATTATATTTCTAAAGAGTCAGCCAGCAGGGGGAGGTAAAGGTTCATCAACACTACAGTCCCAAGATGCTTGTAGCTAACAAAATTCTGAAAACCTTGGGGTGGGGAAGGTTAAACTTCTGAATACTGGTCATAAAACCCAGGGGCTCACATGTTTCTTTAATTACAGTATTATAGAATCATTCCCTACTCTATACAGATCCCATAGAGAAGTAATCTCAGGACCTTTTGAAATACAAGTATATTCCAAATACAAACACATATCCTCTTTAACACTAGTAAAATAAAGGAGTATTTATCAAAATTCAACTGGCAATGTAAAAAAGTCCTGCTTTCTAAAATATTCTCCAAACTGACTGGGGTACAAGCCAATCCCGTTACCCATTCAGTCCTCACCTGTCACCCATGCCAAGCTTGACCCTTGGGTCTCCAGGCTGCTGCTAGCATGCCCTCCACGGAGAGTGAACCTCAGTTTTGGTGCACAAAACTCAAAACATATCAGAAAACAAGTGGGGCCTGGAAAGGTATGCTTCTCAGACACAGTACAAGCAGTGGGACAAGGCTGGGCAGGGGTGTCTGGCACAGCATTAAAGGCTCAGGCTCATAACCAAAAAGACAAGAAGCAGCACAGTCTCTCCCGGCAACTACAGGCAACCACGGCTACAAGTGGTGTAAGACAGAGAAGCAGGGGCTCAGCACCTGAAAGCACTGAAAGTCCAAACCAGAATACTCATGTAAATTCACTCAGACAAAAATGTGCCTAGACTGTACAAATAATTAAAGAGATGGAGAGAATCTAAGTGAAATTTTTCTTTTGGGATTAAAAGTAGTTCTATATTCCTAACATACTGCTCCTTACTGAAATTCTTCTGTAAACATGACACCTACTATACAGTTAAGGGGCTGGAAATGTGTGGCTGTCTCATTCAAGGTAAAAAACAAGTGGGACCAAGAAGCTCTAACGTCAGACTCCCTTGTACCACTCTGTATACTGCTGTCTGCTTGAATTCAGGATTAAACATACATGTATTAAAATGTACCTGACCTGTTTCCACAGACAGGTTTTTTTTAGTAAGAGATCCATGAATAAAAGTCAATGTGGCATGCAAAGCACTGGTCCTAGTAGTAATTTGTTTAATCTCACTTTTCTAGTCCGAAGAAGAAATGATGCAGTTATCGGATGCTATGGTTTAAGAATACGATTTGTCTCCTCCAAAACTCATGTAGAGTTAAATTCCTATTGTGAGGCATCAAAATGGTATGTACTCAATTGACTGTGGTGTTTATAGGTAAGGCCTTCGGTAGGTGGTAAGGATTAAATAAGGTCAGTAGGGTAGAACCTCCGTGATTGAGTATGGGTGCCTTTAAAAGAAAAACCGGAAGATGCATACATTCCATCTCCCTCCATCAGCTCTCCCTCTCACTGTGTTCCCAGGACTGTGACAGCATCCACCATGAAGTTCTCAGCAGCACCACACCCATTCCAGCACCCATATACACCTTACACCTCCAAACTGTGAGCTAAATATAGGCCTCTTTCCTTTACAAAGAACACAGCCTTGAGCATTTTTGGACAGTAACGGAAAACATACACACGAGAAAACTAAAATATGTGACACAAAACACAGCTGAGTAAGTATCAATACTTCCCAAGGAATAAACACATTGGTCTTCAAAGCACTACACAAAACACTGTTTTCAAACAAAATCCTAGGATCATTGAGATGGCTCAGTTGGTAAAGGCACTTGTCACCAAAGCCTTACAAACTAAATCCAATCCTAAAAACCACATAATAAAAAGAGAAAACCAACTTCTGCACTCTAAGGGCATCTCAGGACAACTGCATACATGTGGCACAAGCACATA
>NW_008330397.1:0-758 GCF_000622305.1 Nannospalax galili
ACCAACAACACATCCAAAACTCAAAAAACAGAGAAGAAAGGAAGTAACCCATTGAAACATGGGCTAATGAGCTGAACAGAGAGTTCTCAAAAGAAGAAGTAAAGATGGATAATAAGCATCTTAAAAGATGTTCAACATCACTAGTAATTAGGGAAATGCAAATTAAAACCACTTTAAGGTTTCATTTTACCCCAGTCAGACTGGCTAAGATCAAGAAAACAAATGATACCAAATGTTGGAGAGGATGTGGGGAAAGGGGAACACTCATCCACTGCTGGTGGGGCTGCAAACTTGTTCAACCCCTATGGAAAGCAGTGTGGAGAACCCTTAAAAAACTACAAATGAACCTACCATTTGACCAAGTTATACCACTCCTTGGCATATACCCAAAGAACTCATCCTATTGCGGAGACACTTGTATATCCATGTTTGTTGCTGTTCTTTGCACAATGGCTAAGAGATGGAAGCAACCTAAGCGTCCTTCAACTGATGCGTGGATAATGAAATTGCGGTTCATTTATACAATGGAGTTTTACTCAGCAGTAAAGAAAGATGGAATCATGAAGTTTGGAGGTAAATAGATAGAACTAGAAACTGTTATAATACTAAGTGTAGTAACACAGACGCAGAAAAAAAAATCGACATATATTCTCCCTCATATGTGGATCCTAGAACCAAACCCCATAAGTGCATATGTATCCAGAAACCACTACAAGAACCAGTATAATGGAAAGGAAACAGGGAGGTAAAGGAAAAGA
>NW_008330398.1:0-807 GCF_000622305.1 Nannospalax galili
TGGATCCTGCCAATGAGGCATCACCCCCAGATAATGTGCTCAATCATATTTCCTTCCTTTTGGTGTCATCACATCCACATAAATTTACACTTCACCAACACTGCCCACGTCGTGCATTGTTAATTGTACACTAAAGTCCATGAAGCACGATTTTAACTCCAGTGCCTATACTTGGAACCAGGTAATGAGATCAAATGTCCAAACACCCAACTGTTATTAGGTTCCTGTATTTTTCAGCCGTGAAACTGACATAACTCCTGTTCTTAATGCAGTTACAGTTGATGAACTATGCAATAGGAATCATTACATATAAGTGAGGGCTGCTCTCTATGGTGGGGGAATTGAAGTGATTGGCCATACGTCTGCTGAAATAGAACAGATGATGATGGATAAAAGTACTCTTGAAATTTGGCCATTGAGTTCAGTTATATATATATATATATATATTCATAGTAGATTATGATTTGTACAATACATAAGTCTGTGGGACTGAAGAGATGGTTCAGTGGATAAGAATACTGACTGCTCTTGCAGAGGACCCAGGTTCCATTCTCAACACCCACATTACAGCTACGATTCATCCTTGACTCTAGGTCCAGGGGAATCTGACACCCTCTTCTGACCTCTGCAGCATTGCACAACATGTCTTCACTCACATACATGCAGTCAATACACTCATACACATAAAATAAAAAAATAAACTAGGAAGAAGTTTAGTAGTATTTTCAACATGGGGAAAATACCAAATTACCTAGCTCATCAGTAGAAAAAAAAAACAGAATTTAAAAATGCCTTTAAAAGTCATCT
>NW_008330399.1:0-532 GCF_000622305.1 Nannospalax galili
TGTTGGCCAGGATGGATAAGGCTCTTCCAGACAGTAACCCAACATACTACTGGATAAATGAACAGCCGATCCCAATTCTGTCCAAAGGAATACTGACAATGGATTGCCATAGATGAGGAACAGCTGACCCTCCTGGAACAGGGACCTCTGGCTGACTAGATTTACCAGGCAGATAGGGGGGAATAGATGGGGGTCCTGACAACACATTGGACAGTGGCAGGGATGACAGAGTATGGAGGCTCTAGTGAGAGAGGAAGGCTGTCTATCTGACGAGTTTATATTCATATTCAGATGCCAAGGAACTCAGAAAGTAAGCGACTGTGACCAGTAATAGTCATATGTATAGAGATTAGAAATGCATGTGAAAACGTCTCAATGTCAATTGCCTTAAAATGAATTTTTCTGTATGAAACTGTGTATTTTAACAATGAAGTGGAGATCTTTTTTAAATGTTAAAACCTCATTTAATTTTATGTCTTTAAGAGTTTATAATGAGTAAAAGATAGTATAAGCGTAATAATTCATCTGTAAA
>NW_008330400.1:0-399 GCF_000622305.1 Nannospalax galili
AGGATGCTGGGAAATTATATAACACCTGTGCTGTGTTTGGGCCTGATGGAACTTTACTAATAAAGCACAGAAAGATCCATCTGTTTGACGTTGATGTTCCTGGGAAAATTACATTTCAAGAATCTAAAACATTGAGTCCTGGTGATAATTTTTCCACATTTGATACTCCTTTCTGCAGAGTAGGCCTGGGGATCTGCTACGACATGCGCTTTGCAGAACTTGCACAAATCTACGCACAGAGAGGCTGTCAACTACTGGTGTATCCTGGTGCTTTCAATCTGACCACTGGACCAGCGCACTGGGAGTTGCTTCAGCGAGGCCGGGCTGTTGATAATCAGGTATATGTGACCACGGCCTCTCCTGCCCGGGATGAAAACGCCTCCTATGTGGCATGGGGAC
>NW_008330401.1:0-1002 GCF_000622305.1 Nannospalax galili
TCATATTGTAACATTATGATGGCACATTGGAGCATTGTGATGTAGTGACATATGGGGTAAAAGCTTTGGCAAATTGGAGCATTCTCATGTAACATTGTGATGGCACATTGGAGCATTGGGATGTAGTGACATGTGGTGCGAAAGCATTGGCACATTGAAGAATTATGATGTCATATTGGAGCACTGTGAATTCACAATGGAACACTGTGAAATCATATTGTAATATTGCGATGGAACAATGGAGCATTGTGATGTCAAAATGGAACATTGTTAAGTCATGTTGCAACATTTTCATGGCACATTTGAGTAATATAATGACCCATGGGGCGGTTGTTTGGCACATTGGAGAATTGTGATGTCACAATGGAGCTTTGTGATGTCACATTGGAATTTATGAAGTCATATTGTAACATTGTGATTTCACATTTCAGCAATATAATAACATGTGGGGCGAAAGTGTTGCTGCATTGGAGAATTGTGTTGTCATATTGGAGCACTGTGAATTCACAATGGAACATTGTGAAGTCATATTGTAACACTGTGAAGGCACCAGGGAGCACTAAGATGTCATATTGGAACACTGTGATGACACAATGAAACATTGGGAAGTCATATTGCAACATTGTGATGGCATATTGGAGCAATATAATGGCCCATGGGGCGATAGTAATGGCACATTGGAGCATTGTGATACCACATTGGAGCACCGTGTAGTCATAAAGTAAGATTATCATGGCACACTGCAGCAATATTATCGCACATGTGGAGATAGTGTTGGCACATTGGAGCATTGTGATGTCACATTGGAACAATGTGAAATCGTATTGTAACATTGTGTTGGCACATTAGAGCAATATAATATCACATGGAGCGATAGTGCTGCACATTGGAGCATTTTGAAGTCAAATTTTAACATTGGGGTGGCACATTAGATTAATATAATGACATGTAGGTTGAAAGTGTTGGCACTTTGGAGCAATGTACTTCCACATTTGAGCATTG
>NW_008330402.1:0-331 GCF_000622305.1 Nannospalax galili
GTGATATCACAAGGGAATATTCAGAAGTCATATTGTAACATTGTTGGCATAGTGGAGCAATATACTAGCACATTGACCTATGGTGTTGGTAGATTAAAGCTTTGTGATGTCACATTAGAGCATTGTAATTGCACATTGGTACATTGTGCAGTCATATTGTAACACGGTGATGTCACCAAGGAGCATTGTGATGTAATAATGAAATATTGGGAAGCCATATTGTAACATTGTGATGGCACATTTGGAACCATAGTATTAGTACATTGGAGCATTGTGATGTTATAACGGGACATTGAAAAGTCATACTGTAGCATTTGGATGGCGTATTGGA
>NW_008330402.1:405-925 GCF_000622305.1 Nannospalax galili
CATATTGGAGCATTCTGATGTCACATTGGAGCAATATAATGGCACATGTGCTGTTAGTGTTACATTGGAGCATTGTGATGTCACACAGGAACATTGTGAATTCATATTGTAATATTTTGATGGCGCTATGGAGCAATATATAGACACATGGGGCAATAGTATTGGCATTCTGGAGCATTGTGACATCAAAATGGAACATTGTAAAATGACAAGGGGACATTGTGAAGCAATCTTGTAATATTTGGCTGGCACTGTGGAGTAATAACAAATGGAGCAATACTGTTGTTACATTGGAGCATTGTGATGTCAGCTTGGAACTTTAAAATTCCTACAGTGATATTATGATGGCGTATTGGAGCAATATAAGGGCACACAAGAGATAGTTTTGGCGTTCTGGAGAATTAGGATGTCACATTGGAGCACTGTGATATCAAAATGGAACATTGTAAAGTCATATTTTAACATTGTCATGGCACGATAGAGCATTGTGATGGCACATGGGGCCATAGTTTTGGCATAT
>NW_008330403.1:0-342 GCF_000622305.1 Nannospalax galili
AACAATTTTCCAGTATGCCATAACAATGATCATTGTGCCATCACAAGGCACTATTGTGTCTTCGCAATGATTGTTTTTCTTGTCACAATACTCAGTATGCAAACACGGTGCTCAATGTCCCCTCATATTACTAATATGCAAACACGGTGCTCAATGTCCCTTCACATTATCCAATGTGATATCACCATGCTCCAATGTGTTTTCACAATGCTCAAACGTGACATCACAGTGCTCAATTGAGCCAAAACTATGGCCCCATATGCTATAGCAATCTCCCAGTGTGACATCACGTTTGCAAGGTGGCATCACAATTAACCAATGTGACATCACAATGCTCCAATG
>NW_008330404.1:0-651 GCF_000622305.1 Nannospalax galili
ATGTTAATTAGTAGAGGTGATAAACATTACCATTGAAATCTACTTTATATCTAGCTTTAATCTAGCTTTATATCCATACTCAGGTGCCAAGGATCTGAGTGCTACTGACTGTGACTAATAATAATCAGATACATAGAGATTAGAGACACATGTGCAAACATCTAAGCGTTAGTAGCATTAAAAATGAATCTTTTGTAGGAAAAAGCATATTTTAAAATGAAATGGAGATCTTATTTAAAGGTTAAAACTCATTCAATTTTACCTTACAGGGTTTATACTGAGTTCAATATTGTATAACTGTATTAATTCATTTCTGAATCTAAACTCTTATAGCCACTTTTGAAAGAGATGTATCTCTGATCCTGAAATTGTTATTGAATATGTTAATGTTGTAATGAAATGCTCCTTCTAGTCATGTGATTATTAAATAAAAAATTATAATCATAAAAATTAAAAAAAACAAAAAATAAAGAAAGCACAACACCATGCAAGGCCTGATGGCATATCCGGCAGAAAGAATGTCAGAGCCAGAGGTTAGAAAATAGTTTTGCTTAATTACCTAAAATATCATTATTTAGTTTTATTCAGTCAGTAAGCATAAATTTAAATCATGTGAAACTATTGTATGATTAAAAACATATAACAAATGTG
>NW_008330405.1:0-898 GCF_000622305.1 Nannospalax galili
AATCTTGATCATGGTGACATATAGATATCTAATTTTATTCTCCTATATATAACTATCCAGTTTGACAAGCACCATATACTGTAAAAGTTGTCTTTTGTTCAAGGTGTGTTTGGGGCCCCTTAGTAAAAAATCAAGTAACTGTAACTGCATGGACTTAAATCTGGGTCCTCAACTCTATTCCTTTGATCAATGTGTTGATTTTTATGTTAGCGGCATGTCATTTTCATTACTAGAGCTCTGTAGTATATACACTTGAAATCAGGGATTGTGATACCTGCAGCTCTTCTTCTATTGTTCAGGATTGTTTGGGCTATCATAGATTTCTTATGTTTCCATATGAGATTTGAGATTCTTCTTTCAACTTCTGTGAAGAATTGGGTTTGAATTTAAATAAGGATTGCATTGAATCTTTAAATTGCTTTGACCGGATAGCAGTTTTCACAATATTAATCCTACTGATCCATGAGCATGACTGATCCTTCCATCTTCCTGTACTTTCATCAATTTCTTTCTTCAAGGTCTTAAATTTTTTATTATACAGTTCTTTCACTTCTTTGGCTAGATTTCTTCCCAGCTAGTTTATGCTTTTGGAGGCTATCATGAATTTGAATTTTCCCCTGATTTATTCTCAGTAAGTTTCTTGGTTGTGTATAGGAAGGGTATTGATTTTCAAATGTTAATTTTGTATCCTCTTACATTGCTGAATGTGTTTATGAGCTTTAGGAGATTTCTAGTTGAGTTGTATAGTCTTTTATGTAAGTAATCATATTATATGCAAACAGGGGTAATATGGCTTCTTCCTTTGCAATTTGTAGCCCTTTATCTCCCTCATTTGTTTTACTGATCTAGCTAAAACATCAAGCAATATATTGAACAGAAATTAAGAGAATATACAACA
>NW_008330405.1:1008-1667 GCF_000622305.1 Nannospalax galili
TGTATCCTTGGATTCTCCGTGACTTTTATCATGATTGGATGTTGGATATTATCAAAGGCCTTTTCTGTAATTAATGAGATGATCATTTTGTTTTTGTCCTTGAGTCTGATTATGCGGTAGATTACATTTACTGATTTACATGTTGAATCATCCATGCATCTTTGGGATGAAACCTACTTGATTGTGGTAATTAATCTTTTTGATGTGATTTTGCATTCAGTTTGCAAGGGTTTTCTTGATAATTTTTGCATCGATGTTCATCAGAGTAATTTTCCTTTTTGTTTGGTGTTTGGTTTTTATATCAGGTTAATAGTGGTTTCCTAAAAATGATTTGAAAGTGTTCCTTCCTCTTCTATCTTGCAGAATTTGATGGGTATTGAAATTTGTTCTTTTTTGAAAATCTGGCAGAATTATTCAGTGTATCTATGATGTCCTGGGATTTTCTTTCTAACTTGGGAGATTTGACATATTGCTTATATCTTACTTGCTATTGTGGGTTTATTTAAATTATCTCATCTTGGATTAATTTTGGTAGGTCATACAAATCTAGAAATTCATTCATTTCTATTAGATTTTCGAATTAGTGGAATACAGGCCACCAAAGTAAGTTCTGGTTCTCTGAAAATCTTCAATATCTCTTGTAATGTTTCCCCTTTGCA
>NW_008330405.1:3255-4946 GCF_000622305.1 Nannospalax galili
GGTTGATTTGTATACCTCTTGCACATTAATAGGCATCTTCTTCCTTAGATTTGATGAATTTTGTTCAGTGGTTTTGTTGAAAATACTTTCGCGCCTTGGACCCGAATTTATGATCATTCTCATATATCTGTGATTTGTAGATTTGATCTTTTTATTGTATCCCCGACTTCCTGCACATTGTGTTCCTGGGCTTGCTTGTTTGTAATTTAACATTCTTCTTGATGGAATGATCTAATTTCCCTATCTTATCTTTAAGGCATCATATTTTCACTTCTATTTGATCCATTCTATTGCTTAGACTGCTTAGACTTACACCAAGTTTGATTTTTCAGATTGAATTTCTCCTTTCAACTTTTACTGCTGTTTGGCTTTTTTTCCAGAAATTCTATTTCTTTAGTACATTATAGTTTAATATCTTGAGTTATTTTCTTTATTTCATTGTTCTGTGTTTTCACCAACTTCATTCTGGAATTTATGCCTTTCCTCTTTGAGTTCACTGAGTATATTTATAATTGCTATTTTGAAAGCAGTGTCTTCTGTATCACCGAAGTGGGTCATTTAGGAGATATTGTGATAGGTGTGCTGATTGCTGTAGGAAGCATATTGTTTTGGTTTTTCACATTCTTTTTTGTGATGTGACCTAAGCATCTGGAGTTAGGTTGTTGATGGTATTTTTTGGTATAGATATCTGGTCTCACATTTGTCAAGTGACTGTTTGTATGTTTGATTGCTGTTACCTCACTTTGTAAAGTTGTGAATCAACTGAATAGTGCTTGGTTTCGGATCTTGGAGTAACTGTGTTGATGTGCAAATGGGGTGTCAGAAATGTTTCCCAAACTACTTGTGATATGTGCACTTCTTAGCCCAGGAGCAAATCATCTGTAGAGTTGGGAAGTTCTCACTCCCAATTTGAGAAGTCCGTGGAGGACTCACAGGGTTCTACAAATGCTCCATTGGTGTCACGGTTGGGGTTGATCTTGCTTGGCATACGTGGTCCTGTGAGAGTTCACTGTCTGCACTCCAGGCAGGGCTCTGGAGCTGCGTATCCACCTTGGCTTCATGGTCTTGTCGAGCCATTCACACAGTCCTGGAGATGATGCATAGGGAAGAGTCACTTTTGGGGCTCTGCCAGGACTCCTGGGATGAGTACCTACCTGTGGTTCAGGGTTGGGTTCAGTTTGAATTTGGCAAGTGGTCCCTGAGTCAGTAGCTTAGAGGGAAGGATAACAATCTGTGCTCGCTCTGAGGCTCTGGGGCTGCCTATCTTCCTGTAGGTCAGGGTTCTGAAGGAGTTACTCAAGTCATTCTGGGAGCTGAGTGGAAGAACAGGTCATTGTCTGGATTGTGAGTGGGGCTCTGGGGCTGCATACCTACCTGTGGGTCAGGGTTCAGTTTTCAGCTAGAATTACTCTGGGTTGGCAGCATGGAGGGAGGTTCCCACGCCTGCCTTTTCAAAGCGACTCTCATTTGTTTTGAGTGTTCCCAAGACTTCCAACTCCCCTAATACCTGGATTCCAAACATAGCATTTCACTGGCATAAAAATCCATGAAAATATATTGAAAATGAAATTTACATTTTACAGTCCTCATATAGTCAAACATAAAAATTTTATGTCATAATTTTTGTAACAAGATATTATCAAAGATAATTCAATAAGTATATTAAAAGATAACACAGAAAGACAACTGGG
>NW_008330405.1:5129-6476 GCF_000622305.1 Nannospalax galili
CAAAAATTACAGCTACAAGATAAAATGGGGAGTTCCAAGGGGGCTGTAGCTCCATTTCTTTTCTCAGTTGTATCTTGAATACTATGTGTACATTCATTCATCTTCTGATGAAAAAATCAAACCAAATTTCATCTTTAAAAATAAATAAGTTATACCTAATGTTGCACTAAATGCTAAAATACCAAATGTTATTCAATGTCTTTGGCACCTAGCAAATGTGCTCATTTTTTCATTTTTACTTAACATTGATTGTACTTGGTCTAATATGGTCTGAAAAAGGTTATAAAAATAGCAAAGAAGCTAAGAAGAAGAAATAGCAACTGGTACTATTCTTTGTGCAGAAAGTCATAATTTGAAAACAATTACAAAAACTAGTAAGTGAATCCAGTAAGTCCTAAGAATATGGCATAAATATAAAAAATCAATTACACTTTATATACCTTAAATAAACAATTTTGAAATGAAATTTTAAAAGTCAATTCCATTTATATCATCATCAACAAGATACAGTCCACTGAGAAAGAAATACAGTGCACTAAGAAAGACATATTATGACTTTTGTGGTATCTCTGCACATAATACACATCCTAAATCTAATTATGAAGAAGCATCAGGGAAATTCATATTTATAGGCAATCTAGAAAACAATTAGCCATATTACTTGATAATGTCAAGAATAATAAACAAAATGCTGAGGAGCTATTACAGTTTAGAGAAGATCAAATTCCTATGAGAACTAAATGTGACGCACGGTCATGAACTGAATCCTGGGCCAAGAAATATTAGCTATGCAGGACATTACTTGGATAATTGACTAAACAAAACCTTTTATCGAGGAGAAATGTGTCAAATTGGTTCCCAGACATTCTTCTGGGCACTGGGGTAATAAAACTCTTCCCCAAGAAAACCCCTAAATTATGCCCTTAGCAACTACACACTAAATAAATTGAAGGACACAATTTGCACTGTCTAATTTACAGTCAAATGTCTAACTTAAGTGTGTTTTGTAAGCAAGAGAGAGAGAGAGTACGAGGGAGAGAAGAGATCCTATGGGGAAGAGAAGGAGGGAGATAAATGGAAGGAGGGTGAAAAGAGAAGGAGGAAAGGAACAAGATCAAATCAGCCAAAATATGAAAAGTAGATGAATATGGATAAAGGTGTGTGGTACAATAACATTTTAATTTTTACTTTACATTTTTATTAAACTAACATCTAAATGAAATAGCTAACAAACTATACACCCTTAAGACACTCGATAAATGTGTTCTTACTATAATTTTCCTTCCTGAGATGCTGAAGGACTAATATGAACACAACTGATCATTTGACAGTAGTATTTTCACTCTA
>NW_008330406.1:0-654 GCF_000622305.1 Nannospalax galili
TGTAGCCTTTAGCTATACATATGGTCTCTTATGAAATTATATAAGCCCCTTTAATCTTTAGTTATACTTTCCTTTTGGGAGTTTAAGGCCACACAGTTGGTCCACATAAACCGATTTATTTTTACTCTTAAGGTCATTTAAGAATTTGTTCCTCAGGGGTCACATGGGCTTGGGAGGAGCCCCTGGCTCCTTTCTTTTACCACTTACACCTATGTGAAGATAAATCAAAGGTCCTGCTTGACCGTGGTTGGCTTCAGGAAATGATTCCTCTGTGTTGACCCTCCTCTTTATAGACTGGACACTGGATCAGGTCCACCTGGTGGGGTCTCCTCAGCCTCCTTGATCAAGACGACAGGTGACCCATCACCAATATAGGACATTTTGAGAGATGCTCATAGTCCCCTGGAACTAGTCAACCTAGGAGGGCAAGGAGCAAAAAGTGTCCTTTATGTCCCTCGGACCAAATTATTATAAACCTCAAAGTATGTCTGTTAAACACCCAAGAAGGTTAGTTCCACCAGTCTGGTATTTTTAATTACTGTCTGTCATGTGGATAAATCTTAGGCAAAGACAGTTGTTCTCAGATAAACCTTACCCAGACAAATATTTCTTGATCTCCTATGTATAATTTGTCAGTAGGTTGTAAGAGTAATA
>NW_008330407.1:0-1295 GCF_000622305.1 Nannospalax galili
TATAACAGTTTACTCATTGAAAGATTTGTTTTGATTTCAATCCTTATACCACTGATTAATTAATCATTCTGAAGAAGGCAGCCGTGTATTTACAGAGATTCACTGAGAATTAATGAATATCCTGTGAGAACCCAAAAAACTTTGTCCTGCATGTGAAACCTCATGTGGTGAATGCAATATCTTCCTGAATGTGGTTTTTCTATTTGCAATAATTCAACTCACAACTTAACAAAATGTCTCTTAAAATGACCTTAGTCTCCTCTGCATTGCTTTCCCATGGAATTCTGTGAGGAGCTGCTGTTAGTCACTTCAATGAGAGCACGTAGGCAGTTTAGTGTTAAGTTTCTGTTTTCTACCTTCACAAGAGTGGCATGGGATTCTATCCACACCCACACTCTTCCTGTCTAACCCTCTGTTCAGCCCTGCTCTTTCTCAATGACTACTTTCCCACAGTTTGGTATATTTATTCTCTCTCTCTCTCTTTCTCTCTCTCTCTCTCCCACTCATTTTGATCACTATTCTGAATAGAAATGTACCTTAAATCTCAGCCATTTAAGAGAATAAGCAAGGCTTCGCTCCGGAACAGAGCAGTCTTTAACTATCCTCAATCTTTGATCCTCCCACATGCACCATTTAAACTACAGTTCTCATGCTTCCGCAATGAGTCCTCGCAAGCAGCTGTCAAAAGTTCACAAATGACTATCCTGGAGGTTAATTAAATCGGTTCTTGTAAAAATATTATTTTAAATTTCCTCCCAGCAAGATGCTACTGAACAAATTTTCCTATGAAATCTCTTTTTTCTTGTCCTTAAGCTGCTCTCTGCAGTTTTTAATTTCTTTCATTGATGAATACCTTGTTATTAGCCTCTATTCAGATCCTCCCCCGAACATTTGTTCAAAGGAGATGATCTCACAGAAATCAGTCTTCAGAACTATTTTCTGTCTTTTTACTTTCAATTCAGTAATCCTTGTAAGTGTCATTTAAATGATTCATGTGAGCTGCTATTCGGAACCTTTGTGCATCTCTACCTGCCTGGAAGAGTTTAAGCACTACTGCAGAGACTCGTGCCCTATTTCAAGGTTAGCTACTTCCAACTGGGTTGGTCCATCTCAGCTCATCATTCTCCTGACTTCTTCCCTGTCACAGTGTCTCTTTCATCTTCACATTCCAACACATATTAAAGTTCTGTCTGCTAATTATTTCTTCATTTATTACCTCTCCTTACTCATATAGATGAAACTTTGTCTTTGGCAGAGAAGACAGAAATAGAAAATATTTATATATTTAAAATAAC
>NW_008330408.1:0-465 GCF_000622305.1 Nannospalax galili
AGCATTAGCATGTATGCATGCATTAACTGCTCTCTGCTCCTGGCTATGGATCTGATGTGATGAGATGCTTTGAGTTCTCCCTGCTTTCTGCTATGATGGGCAGTAACCTGGAACTGTGAGCTGAAATGAACCTTTCCTCACCTAAGTTGGTTTTCTCAGGATATTGTATCACAGTTACAGAAATAAAACTAAGACAGACTCTAGCTAGGTTCCGTCCTCTTGGCCTTGACACCACTTCACCTGCTAAGTATACCCCACAAGATTTTTATGTGTGGTATACCAATTTTGTTAGTATTTTCAAATTTTATTTTACATGTGTTAGTGTTTTGCCTGCATGTAAGTGTACCTATGCATGCAACGCCTGTGGATGCCAGAAGATGGCGTCAGATCCCCTGGAACTAGAGTTTTGGAAAGATGTTAGCCACCACCACATGGATTCTGGGAAGTGAACCTGGGTCCTCTGCA
>NW_008330409.1:0-264 GCF_000622305.1 Nannospalax galili
GATGGTTAATAGATGTATCAAAAATTACTCAGTATAATTAATAACCATGGATATGCAAATTAAACCATAATGAACTATCACTTAGTATCTGTTAGAATGCCTATTATATAAAAGATAATAAGTTCTACCAAGGTTTTGGAGAAAATGGAAAAACACATATAGTAATTGCCACAATTTATTTCACTTTATTAATAACGAAACTGAGGCACGGATATGCAAAGTTATACTGGCAGCGTGTCGCGAGCCGGGACTCTGTCCAGCAGA
>NW_008330410.1:0-205 GCF_000622305.1 Nannospalax galili
CAGACAAGCAATATATTCAAACAAGCAGTAAATTCCTCTTTCCCTAACATTCCCCCCCCCTTTTCTAAGTCAGACTGAGGAATCTTTCTCAGCAGTATCTAAGGCTTGGTATTTCTGGCGAAGGACCAAGAGATGGACAGTATCGATCTTTTCCTGAACAAACCTTAGTAGCCTATTTATTATGCAGGGACCAATTGTGACTAAC
>NW_008330410.1:600-813 GCF_000622305.1 Nannospalax galili
AGCCAGCCCCAAAGAAAAGAGGGCCCCAATGCTTAGGGCCATGATGGGCTCCCTTTTACTCCTAAGGGGACCTAGTCTTTTTTCCCAGTAAGAGAGAAAAGATTCATGGGTGTGGTATAAAAGCCAGGGCAGAATGGCCACTAGTACACAGAACTCAGCAGAGGAGTTAAACACAGAGGTGGATAATGCTGGGGTGAGGCCTATTTTTGAGCA
>NW_008330411.1:0-566 GCF_000622305.1 Nannospalax galili
CTGTAATATTTTGTATATTGTTAAAACCGTAACTTTAATTGTAAAAAAAAATTTAAAATAAAAAAAAAGTGACTCACAAATACAAGGTCTTGATTTGTGACAAAAGCACCAATGCAACTCATTTTTTTAAGTCCATTTTTAATTATGTGTATGTGTGTAGCTCTGAGCACGTGAGTAGAGGTACCTGCAGAATCCAGAAAAGGGCACCAGATTCCCTGGAACTAGAGTTAATATGAGCCACCCAACATGGATGCTGTGAACTGAACTTAGGTCCTCTGCAAGAGCAGCAAGTGCTCTTAACTGCTGGAAGCTCAACTTTTAATAAATGATGCTGAACAAGGGGACATCTTCCACCCTCAAAAATTCATCTCTACCCATTCCTCACACTGTATATAAAAATTAATGCAAGAAAGTTTCACATACCTAAAGGTACAGACTAAACTTTTAGAGCTTCTGTAGGAAATATGGAAAATATCTTTGTGACCTTTGGATAAGTAAGGATTTATTGGGTAATATAAGAAAAAAAGATCCTTAGTCCTAAAAGAAAAACCTAACAACAAAATGGA
>NW_008330412.1:0-617 GCF_000622305.1 Nannospalax galili
CTCATTGTTCCATCACAAATGGCCATTGTGTCATTAAAATGATCCATTGTGTCTTCACCATACTCAATATGCAAACACGGTGCCCAACGTCACCTGACAATCCCCTAATGTGACATCACAATGGTACAACGTGACATCACAGTACTCCAACGTGTCATCACAATGCTCCAGTATGCCAGCACTATGGCCCATGTGCCATTATATTGCTCCAATGTACCAACACAATGTTTGAATATGACTTCACAATGTTCCTTTGTGCCACCTCAATATGCCATTGTGTCATTACATTGATCCATTCTGTCGTCACCATACTCAATATGCAAACATGTAGCTCAAAGTCCACTCACAATCCTCCAGTGTGACATAAAAATGCTCAAATATGACATCACAATGCTCCAATTTTCAAAAACTATGGCTTCATGTGCCATTATACTCCTGCAATGTGCCATCACAATGATAAGATATGACTTCACAATGTTCCATTGTGCCATCACAATGCATCACTTTGTCATTACAATGATCCATTATGTCCTCACCGTGCTGAGTATGCAAACACGGTGCTTAATGTCTCCTCATCATTCCCCAATGTGGCATCACAATGCTCCAGTGTGTCATCA
>NW_008330413.1:0-281 GCF_000622305.1 Nannospalax galili
CCTTTGATCATAATTTGCTTTTTCTGTTTAGTTTTCTCCTTCTTCTGATTTCTTTGCTGCCCTTACACTAATAATTAACCTTACTCAAATTATTTTCTCTCCATTCATTCTTCAGTATATTAGATTACTCTGTTATATCCTAATTTCTTTCTTATTCCAAAGAAATTATTGGGATTGAATGATGACTATTTAACTGACAAATCCTATATTTTCAAGGCAATTTGAGTCATCAGTTTTGGTTCATTTTGCATTTCTTCATCTCTTTTCACATTAGAGTTGGA
>NW_008330414.1:0-347 GCF_000622305.1 Nannospalax galili
TATCCAGCGGTTGCCCCTGTCCATGGTCTGGCTTTCTGTGGTTGGTTCCTGGAGTTCGAAAATGTTACATAGAAGACTGCAAAAATGAACACTTGGTAGACTTTAAATTGTACCCAGTTCCAAATATGGTGATGAGCTCTCGCTCCATTCAATTCTGTCCCACTCTGGACAAGAAGTGCCCTGTTGTCCAGAGGCTCCACCTACCAAGTGTATCACCCTGAGTCACTTTTACAACCATGACATGGAGAAAATAGCAAGATCAATATGCAGTGATATAATTTCTGTTAAGTTTTACGTGTATAATAAAAGTATATATATAGGCAGGTGTGGTGGTGTATGCCTTTAGT
>NW_008330415.1:0-308 GCF_000622305.1 Nannospalax galili
AAGACACTGAGATCCCCCATGATTGTCAGCAAATACTTGCGGAGACCCATGAGACCAGAGAGGAACTCACCGACCAGCCCCTAACAAATGCAGATGTCACCTGGTATACGGATGGGAGCAGCTTTCTGCGAAATGGTAAACGTAAGGCAGGGGCAGCAGTGGTCAATAAAAAAAAATAATTTGAGCCCAAGCCCTGCTGGCCGAAACTTCAGCCCAATGAGCTGAATTAAAAGCCCTAACCCAGGCCCTAAAATTAACAAAGGACAAAAAGGTTAACATTTACACCGACAGCCGCTATGCGTTTGCCA
>NW_008330416.1:0-342 GCF_000622305.1 Nannospalax galili
TTAAGCCCCAAATTGCTAAAGTGCCAGGAGGAAGAGGGGCCTTCTTATCCATCTCCTTGAGATCCTTTCCAAGCCTACTCCATCGCGGGATATTAACAAATCCTTCCTCTAGAAACCACGGGGCATCATTAGCTATCGTATCTCAGCCTTTCGTTTTCTAAGTCTAACTTCGTCCCTGTCTCCGGGAACCTAACTTCGTCCCTGTCTCCGGGAACCTCACTTCGTCCCTGTCTCCGGGAACTTCACTTCGTCCCTCTACTCAGGGAACTTTACTAGCGCTAGATCTCTGCTGCTTACCTGCAGACCTTACCTTATTTTCTTTCTTCTTTCTGTTTAGTCATT
>NW_008330417.1:0-531 GCF_000622305.1 Nannospalax galili
GGCCTGTTTCCTACTGTTCTTCTCTTTCAGGTTCTTTCTTTTCCTTTACCCACTGCTTCCTTTACATTATCCTGGTTCCTATAGTTATGTCTGATTACATACTCATTTATCAGAGTCTGGCTCTAGGATCCACATATGAGGGAGAACATATGTTGATTTTTTTCTGAGTCTGTGTTACTTCACTTAGTATAACAGTTTCTAGTTCCATCCATTTACCTGCAAATTTCATGATTTCATCTTTCTTTACTGCTGAGTAAAACTCCATCGTTTAAATGAACCACATTTTCATTATCCACTCATCAATTGCGGGAAACTTAGGTTGCTTCCATGTCTTCGCTACTGTGAAAAGAGCAGCAACAAACATGGATGTACAAGTGTCTCTGCAATAGGATGAGTTCTTTGGGTATATGCCAAGGAGTGGTATAACTGGGTCAAATGGTATGTTCATTTGTAGTTTTTTAAGAGTTCTCCACACTGCTTTCCATAGGGATTGAACAAGTTTGTAGCCCCACCAGCAGTGGATGAGTGTTC
>NW_008330417.1:775-1176 GCF_000622305.1 Nannospalax galili
TCGTTATATATTCTGGTTATTAAACCTCTGTCGGATGTGTCGCTGGTGAAGATTTTCTCCCATTCTGTGGGTTTTCTGTTTTCTTCCTTGGTTGCCTCCTTTGATGTACAGAAGCTTTTTAATTTAATGAGGTCCCATTTGTTAATTCTTGCCCTTGGTTCCTAAGCAATTGATTTCTGGTTTAGAAAATTCTTTCCTATAACCTATATCTTGTTTTTCCCAATGTTTCCTTCTAGTAGTTTCAGAGTTTCAGGTTTTATATTGAGGTCTTTGAGCGATTTGGAATTGACTTTGTGCAGGGTGAAAGATAGGGCTTTAGTTTCATACTTCTACAAGTGGTGATCCAGTTTTACATGCTGTCTTTCCTCCAGTGCATATTCTTGGGCCCTTTGTCAAATATC
>NW_008330418.1:0-831 GCF_000622305.1 Nannospalax galili
CAGCATCCACATGGCAGCTAACAACCATCTGTAACTCCAGTTCCAAGGAATTCAATTCCCTCTTCGGCCTCCACGGCACCTCATGCATGGGTGCACTACATGCAGGCAAAACGGATCATTTGCATTCCTTCTAATGTATTTCTCATAATGCACTTTTTAAACCCTATTTCTTTCTTTCTCTCTTTATAAACATTGTGTATGTGTGTGTGCATATGTGTATATGTGCGTGTTTGCCTGTGCATGTGCATGTGGATGCCAGAGGTTAGCTTCAAGCACCTTCCTCTATCACTCTCTACCTTATGTTTTGAGACAATGTCTCTCATTGAACCTGACATTTGCCATTTCAGCAAGAATGGCCGACTGAGGTTCTTACTCCAGGATGCACTGATCTCCACTCCCACAGCACATGGACTACAGGTGCACACTACCACACCTGACTGTTATGCGAGTTCTGAAGCTCTGAACTCAGGTCCTCCCGCGTGAGCAGCAAACACTTTAGCTGAACCATCTCTTAAGCCCCATCTTCCTTGATCATCAGTGTGACTTCAGCACATACTGTGCTCTCTGACTTCGACTGCCCGAACCCAAATCCTTTAACCCCAAATAAATGGCCACAGCGTCTTGTACACCTAATGAGGATCCACATACACACTAGCATTGATGATATGCTAGAAAACACCTAACCATGTAATTTTATTTATTTTCATTCTATTTCTTAAATTTCATAAGTACATTTACTCAAAGAGAATTTGTGAATTTGAATTCTATTTGAATGCCCACAAATATACATTCACACATATGTATAACAAAAATTGAAGTAATATATTAGAA
>NW_008330419.1:0-722 GCF_000622305.1 Nannospalax galili
TTGGGTTAGAGTTAGAGCTATGGTTAGGTCTAGAATTATGTGTATGGTTAATATTCAGTTTATGGTTAAAGTTTTGGTTAGGTTTCGGGTTGTTTCTATGGTACATATTTGCATTTAGATTTAGGAGGAGGGTTACATTTAGTGTGAGGTTTAGGTTTAGGTCTAGGGTTAGGTTTAGATTTAGGATTAGTGTTATGGACAGGTTTAGGATTACCTGTAGGTGTTGGCTTACTGTTAGGGTTAGGTTTATGATTATGGCTAGGGCTTGAATTAGGGCTAGGTTTATTTCTAGGGCTTGGGGTAAGACTAGGGTTAGGTCAAGAGCTAGTATTAGGTTAGAGTTAGGCTTAAGTCAAGGGCTACATGTATGGTTAGTGTGAGGTTTTTTTTAGGGTTTGGGTTCCTATTTGGTTTATGCTTAAGGTCAGGGTCAGGGACAGAATCTGTGTTAGAGTCAGGTTTATGATTTATAGTTAGGGTTAAGGTTAGGTTTAGGTCTAGGATTAGGTTTAAGCTTAGGGCTAGGACTATGGTGAGGCTTAGGGTTAAGATTAGGATTATGGCTAGGGTTATGTTTATTTTGAAGGTCAGGTTGATCGTTCTGATTAAGGTTATGAGTAGGGCTGGGATTGCTCTTAGGTTTAGTGGTAGGTCTAGGGTTAAGGTTAGGATTAGAGGTAGTGTTAGAGCTAGGGTTACATGTATGTTTAGGCTTAGGTTTA
>NW_008330420.1:0-510 GCF_000622305.1 Nannospalax galili
TAGTTGGCATCTTTCTAAAGAGATTACCTTCTAAAATGATTAAATCCTCTTGATGACAGCCTTAAATCAATAACAACCATATACTTACACATCATTGTTGGCAATGATCGTATTCATCATATGCTGAATATGCTCAGTGGGAAACACGACTGCTTATGAACAAGACAAGTATATTACAAATGAGCATTAGAATATCCACATAAAACAATAAAATCTCACAATCAACAAAATGTATTATCACCATCATGAGAGGAATCTTGCTTTTCTGATGTTGATCATACATGACATTGAATGGCAGACCTCTTGCATACAAGACCAATGATCTAAAATCAGGCAACATTTCCATAACTTTCCTTCCTTTCACACTGAGATACAGCTCTACTAAGTTGTTCAAGCAGACCTCAAACTGACAATATTCCTCCTTCAGCATCTATAGTAGCAACAGTCCTGCATGACCACACCCAACAGAGACCTTCTTTAATAGCCAAGGATTGCAAGTACAATACATCA
>NW_008330421.1:0-636 GCF_000622305.1 Nannospalax galili
TTCTTTGTAGCAGATACACAGCCAATCATATCTTCATTGACCTTTTCTGGTGATCTCTGCCTTCTTGTTTCTCCACTGGTATCAGCCATGTTAAAATACTTTCACACAGTATATATAACATGTAACTAACATTTTTTTTCTATTGGAAGTTTCAAAATTTTTGTTTGGTGTCTAGTTTTAATGAAAAATGAAACTGATTGGCAACAGACTGGTATTGATGTCTTACAAACATACAGAGCTGAAACAAAACTGATGGTTAGTACAGAACAATCTTGATGTGACTAGCAGTCAGAAACCACGTCATCCTTCTTTTTAAATTGGGCACATAAAATTTCCAAACAAGATCATGTACAAAATAAATGTGTGGCCAGTGGAGGATGGAGACATATAAGGAAAATGCTTTCATTAGGTTAATAAGGTTTACAGAAAAAAATGTATGCATATATGGGGGATCCTGAAGAGAAGAGAGTTCCCCTTCTCATTCTAAGAACAGAGAATTCAGTCTTAGAGAAATGACTCTGCAATCACATCACTGATTTCAGAAATCAAAGAACAAGGAATAGGAGCAGCAAAGAAGTATTTGATGACTAGGCATAATGTACGCCAAGCATTGCTGCAGGCAGTGGCCTTCAGAAC
>NW_008330422.1:0-325 GCF_000622305.1 Nannospalax galili
GTTCAAGGCCAGCCTGGTCTACATACTGAGTTCCAGGCCAGCTGGGGCTGTCCTGTCTCAAAAAGACCAAAAAAAAAATTACTGAGAATGTAAGGTGTTTTGATCAAATCCATGCCCACTCCCTCCCCTCCAACTCCTTCCATATCGCCCCATCACTTTTTTCTGATAACTTCATGTATTCTTTCTTCTTCTTTTCTTTTTATTTTTCTTTTTTTCTTTCCTTCCTTCCTATTTATTTATTTATTTATTTATTTATTTATTATTTATTTTTATGGGGGCTTTTGTCTTCTCTAACATTCCCCCCTCTGAAGAGGTAACCCTAAAA
>NW_008330423.1:0-367 GCF_000622305.1 Nannospalax galili
ATTAGTATTAAATGTTTGTAGTATAGATTTTGTCCATGGAGCATGGATTCCGTCCTCACATACAGCCTGGTGCAATTCTTTAAGTTCTGCTGCTGGGAGAGGGTACCAGGCTAGTGGGCGTTGCCTTGTTATTTGTAAGTTAACAGGAAAAGCCTCTACCGGTGGGTTTTGTGGGTCCTGAGACCACTGAGGCTGGAAAATTTGAGGCTGGCAACTCCCATTATCTCTAAGGTTACACAGCTGCTCTGTGGCTATAGGGCGTGGCGCCACAGGGGGTGGCGGATCCGCAGGGCTTGGCGGCAGCCGAGGTGAAGAGGGAGGGGAATTTATCTGAGGGTCTTTGGGAGCTTTTGAAATCTGGGCATTA
>NW_008330424.1:0-361 GCF_000622305.1 Nannospalax galili
GTAACATCATAATGCTGAATATCCCCTCACAAGGCCTCTAATGTGTCATCACAATTTTGTGTGAAAATTTAATGCCCCATGTGAGATAACAATATTCCAATTTGGCATTCCAATGTTTCATGTGCCATATCAATGCTCCAATGTGCCAACACTATGGCCCCATGTGCTATTATATTGCTCCAAAGTGCCATAACAATGTAACAATATTTCTTCCCAATGTTTCACTGTGCAATTACAATGTGCATTGTGTAATTATAATTGTCCATTGTATTATCACCATGCTAAATATGCTAACACGAATCTCAATGACCCCCTCACTATCACCCAATGTAACATCATAATCCTCCAATGCATTATCACA
>NW_008330425.1:0-642 GCF_000622305.1 Nannospalax galili
CAACATGATGTGAAATTGTGTCATTATCGTGATCCAGTGTGTCGTCATCATGCTCAATATGCAAACACAGTGCTCAATGTCCCTTCGCAATCCACAAATTTGAGCACACAATTCTCCATAGTAATATCACAATGTTAAATATGACTTCACAATGTTCCATTGTGACATTACAATGCTCCAATGTGCCAACACTATCTCCCCATGTGCCATTATATTGCTCCAATGTGCCATCACAATGTAACAATATGACTTCACAATGTGACTTCACAATACTGCAATGTGCAAACACTATTGCCCCATGTGCCATTATATTGCTACAATGTGAGACCAAAATGTTACAATATGACTTCACAATGTTCCAATGTGACATAACAATGCTGCAACAAAACAACACTATCTCCCCACATTCCTTTATATTGCTCCAAAGTGCCATGACAGTGTTACAATATGACTTCACAATGTTCCATTGTGACATCACAAGGCTCATTGTGCCATCACTATGCACATTTGTGTCATTACAATGATACACTGTGTCTTAATTATGCTCAGTATTCAATGAGGTGCTCAATGTCTCCTGACAGTCCCCCAATGTGACCTAAAAATGATCCATGGTGCCATCACAATGTTACAAGAAGACTTCAT
>NW_008330426.1:0-266 GCF_000622305.1 Nannospalax galili
CGCAATGCTCAAATTTGAAATCACAGTGATTCAATGTGCCAACACTAACTCCATATGTGCCCTTATATTGCTCAAATGTTCCATCACCATTTTATAATATGACTTCTCAATGATCCATTGTGGCATCACAACACAACTATATGCCATCACAATGCTCATTGTGCAAACATGATGCATATTTGTGTCATTACATGATCCATTGAGTCTTCGTGATTCTCAATATGCAAACAAGATGCTCAAAGTCCCCTCACAATCCGCATATTTGA
>NW_008330427.1:0-378 GCF_000622305.1 Nannospalax galili
TCAATATGAAACTGGAAACCCTGAAACTATTAGAAGAAAATATTGACAGTACCTTACAGGATATAGATGTAGGAAAGGATTTTCTAAACCAGGTAGAAGTTGCTCAGGAATTAAGGTCAGCAATCAACAAGTGGGACCTCATTAAACTAAAAATCTGTACAGCAAAAGAAACAATCAAAAAAATGAAGAGAAAACCCACAGAATGGGAAAAAATCTTCACCAGTGACACATCTGACAGACGCTTAACATCCAGAATATATAAAGAACTCAAAATAAAGAATCGAGAAACCAAATGACCCATTTAAAAGATGGGCTAAAGATCTAAAAAGAGAGTTCTCAAAGGAAGAAACAAAGAT
Organism: Nannospalax galili; assembly: GCF_000622305.1. Lineage (NCBI taxonomy): Eukaryota > Metazoa > Chordata > Mammalia > Rodentia > Spalacidae > Nannospalax > Nannospalax galili. The sequence continues at coordinate 357 of NW_008330427.1, forward strand.
GGTTAAGAAACATCTCAAAAAG
>NW_008330428.1:0-2168 GCF_000622305.1 Nannospalax galili
ACATGGCTGTCTGTCCACATGTGGCTGGCTGCCTACACGTGGCTATCTGTCTACACATGGCTGTCTGTCTACATGTGGCTGTCTGTCTACACATGGCTGTCTGCCTACACGTGGCTATCTACACATGGCTGTCTGTCCACATGTGTCTGGCTGCCTACACGTGGCTGCCTACTTACACATGGCTGTCTGTCTACATATAGCTATCTATCCACACCTGGCTATCTTTGTATAGATGGCTATTTATCTACAGCTAACTGTTATGCATGGCTATCTATCTGTACATGACTCTCTGTCTACACACATCTAGCTTTCTCTGAAAAGTAAGATATTGACACATAAGAACTCCAAATGAGTAGAAAGGCATCTGGGTCTCAAATACAAATGTATTGGGCTCCCCTCAAGTGAACATTCATGGATTTGACTTTTTTGTTGTTATTGCCCAATTCAAATATCCAAAATTCTTGAGACCAGGGTTTTATAGATGATAAAAGATGTCTTCATTTTTAAAAAAAAATTTTTTAATTAAGAAATACACATTCTAGGCTGGGTATGGTGGCACGTGCCTTTAATCCCAGCACTTGGGAGGCAGAGGCAGGCAGATCCCTCTGAGTTCAAGGCCGGCCATGAAGAAAAGCATTTTATTTTGAGAATTTTATACATAAGTATTGTATATCTATTAATTTCATCCGTCCTGGACCCCCACCAACTCCTCATATCCCTGACTCTCTTTCAATTTCTTGTCTTCTTTATTATTGTTACATACACATGTAGACATTTATAAATGCGTGTGCACCCACACATGCACACACATATGTGTATATGATGCACTGAGCCCGTTCAGTGAAGCTTCTGTGTCCCTGTGTTACAGCTGCCCACTTGGGATTAGATAACTTCTAAGGCAGTTTGTCCCTGGAGAAAACTGATTCTCCCCTCTTCAGTATCCACTGACTGCCTGTAGCTCTTTATCAATCCACCTTGGTATGTCAACTGCTTTTGTTATTATGCAGATCTTGTTAAACTACCAATCTCTGAAGATTTCATGTTTCTAGAATCTATTAACTAGTAGCAAGTGTCTTGTCGCTTTCTGGCTCTTAAATTCTTTTGAAAGGGGTTATTTGATAGTTTCTTAACTAAAGTTAGAAATGAATCCTTAATGAAGTGAGATCAGAGGTAAAGGATAGACGTGTTACTGTTGCAGTAACTTTTCTTGCAGTGGTGTGAATAAACCCCAGACAAGGCACCAGTGACAGACTGAAAAGCAATTCCACCCAGTGGTGGAATTGGTTCAGTTTAATGAACCAATGAGCTTAATTGGGGTTTACTTACAGGAGTGTGGCCAACTTACAGGTTGCAACACCACAGAAGAAAAATACCTCTCTACTGCCCCAGCAGCCATTAGCCCTGGAAGTCATGTGCTAGTGCAGTACATAACCCTCATAAGCCACATGCACTTGCATACTGCCTCATTCATCCCTTGAGCCCTCTGTCCTCTCGGTAAGGAAATGTCAGTGGCCTGGACCTTGTGAGGTCTCAGAGCTACTCTGATTTTAAGGTGGCCCCTGCCATGCCTGGACGACAGAGTTCCACAAGTCACGTTGCAGAAATGTATCACTACTCTTTAGAAAACTAAGCCATAAGAGGGAGGAACACTATGCATTTCTGTAGAGATTTATGCGGAAGCTGTAAAAAAGAAGAAAGAACTGAACTCATTTTGAACCTGGATCTGTAATGCATTAGCCATTCATTAGTAAGTCTTTATGTGAACCTTCATTTTCTTGCTGCAGAAGGAATTAAGTTCGTCTGATAAAAATGATATAGGTGATGCGTGAGATGCAGTTAAATTTTGTCATCATTGGAGTGACTATGCTCACTCACTCTTGATCATTTTGAAATTCATGAGAAGGTAAACTCATGAAGAAAACTGGCTGGGAGCTCTGGGTAGCTGTGAGCCTGTGGTCAGTCATATTATTGTTATTTTTTTGAATTGCTATTTCCTTGAAATGTGTTGTCAGGGAAATTTGTGTAATGTTAGTGGAAGTATTTTGTGAATTATGGAAGTCCATACTTGGGACTGGAGAGAGAGCTCAGCAGTTAAGAGCAGTAGCTGCTTTTACAGAGGACCTGCGCTCGATTTCCAGCACCCACAGGCAGCTAACAACCATCTGTAA
>NW_008330429.1:0-619 GCF_000622305.1 Nannospalax galili
ATTGAAGCTAACTCTTTATATTTAATGGGCTGATTATAGAAGTTTATGAAAAGACATTGAATTATATTCTTATGTTTATAATGGGGTATGTGCTGATTATGCAACAGCAGATAGATTCCTTCAAGAACTGGGCATTGGCATAGGCCTATCACCTTTGCTACTTGGGAGACTGAGACAAGAGGAGGATCTCAAATTCAGTGCCTGCTCAGGTACAGAATGAGCTCAGGTCCAGGCATGGTAGTTCATGCCATTAGTTCCAGCACTCAGGAGGCAGGTGGATCTCTGTGATTTCCAGGCCAGCCTGGTCTAGATAGTGAGTTCCAGACCAGCTGTGGCTACAGGGAGACCCTGTCTCAAAAAACCAAAACCAACCAACCAACCAAAGACCAACATAAAAACCCTTCCATTTAGGAGAGTGTGGTGGCAGACGTCTTTAATGCCAACACTCAGGAGGCAGAGGCAGGCAGATAGCTGTGAAACTGAGGTCTTCCTAGTCTACCTAGTATATTTCAGAACAACTGTGAAACCCTGTCTCAAAAAATAAAACTAACCAACCAACCAACAAACCCACAGAATGAGCTCAAGGCCAGCCTGCGCTACTTAGTGAAATATTTTTAAT
>NW_008330430.1:0-1151 GCF_000622305.1 Nannospalax galili
AAGCTAGGATCAATAGAGGAAGATACCAGGTGAAGACCTCTGGTCTCCACATATGCACCCGCACAGACATCCATATGACACACACACACACACACACACACACACACACACACACACCAAAACAAAGCACAAAACCAAGATAAAGTGCAGTGGCTTTGGCTTTGGAATAATTAGGCTGACTTTTAAACTAAGTCAAAGTGTTAGATGCTAGCAATCCCAAGTTCACTTTTGAGTGCCGGTAAGTGACATACCACTTACAAGCTAAAATATTTGACTTTAAGCTAAAGGACACTGACGTGGGCCACTGCAAGTGGGCCAGCACCCACGCTAGGAGATGAACAAATGACTCAGAGACTCTGCCCCTGGCTTCCGGGCCGCCACAGACTCTGCTGCCACCTAGTGGTGGCTGACAGGCGGCACATGAGAGCAAACTACTGTTTGTGGACTCCAGGGTAAGGAATACAGTCTGTTTCATGCTGGAGGAGCAGCCCAGCAAGATCCACAGATGAGTGACCAAGCACTCATAAGTTGAGACTTAAGTGGATCTCTAGAACATTCTAACTTCAAAACCTGCACTTGAGAGACCATTCTTCCCCAAATGGTGTTTGGACTCTGCATTTATTATTCTACCACCTGAACTTGAAGCAGTTAAGTCCAGAGAACAAGAGAGGTGGCTTTATTCTTATAAAAAGGAATTTTGAATTGTTCTGCTGCTTTCAGATGAGCCCATTTTCCCTAACTGGGAAACACGCCAAGCAGAAGAAAGGGGTCATATAAAAGTGGACAGGTCCTGTGGTCTGGGATACCTGTATCCAGGGGTAAGGCACCCCAAAAAGGAAATGGGAAGGCAAGGGCTTCTCAGAACACAACACAAGTCCTTCCAGGGTCCTGAGAATGGCTGGGCTGTTGCTGGAGCTGAGGGGTTGATTACAGGTCCTGGGGAGCAGGAGGTGGGTGTGCCTGCATTGTAGGAAAAGTTCTGGTACCATCATTAGTGTTTAATGTGGGATATAGCATCTCATTCCTTGTCAACAGTTTCATTTATGAAAATGTTTCATATGTGTTCATGTGTATGCACACATGTAAGACTGCACATTCACATGCTTGCACCTGCATGCAGAGACCAGAGATCTACCTGATTTCTTTCTTTC
>NW_008330431.1:0-256 GCF_000622305.1 Nannospalax galili
GAAGTCATATTGTAACATTGTGATGGCACACTGGAGTATTCTGATGTCAAAATAGAGCATTCAGAAGTCACAATGGAATATTTTGGAGTTATATTGTAACATTGTGATGGGACATTGAAGCAATATAATGGCACATGGGGTGATAGTGTTGGCACATTGGAGCATTATGATGTCACATTGGAATATTGAGTAGTCAAATTGTAATATTGTCATAACATATTGGAGCACTCTAATGTCACTCGTGGCCTTAGTGTTG
>NW_008330432.1:0-303 GCF_000622305.1 Nannospalax galili
ACCCCTGGCCTCCACATGCATGTACCTGCACACACACACGCACACACACACGCACACACACACACACACATACACATACACAGTGTGGATTTTCCCAGCAGCAGTAGCAAGCAATCCATTTTTGCAGCTTCAAACCAATGAAACCAAGGGCGTGCCCCCAGTGCAGCTGTGCTGACACTACCTGCCTAGAGACAGCAAGAGACCTCACAGGTTGAGGGCACACTTCCCAATATGGCACCCACTTCAGGTGCTAACTGCAGCTGCCAACCCCAGGTTTCTCCTATGATTCTGACCAATAAGATA
>NW_008330433.1:0-494 GCF_000622305.1 Nannospalax galili
GTGTAGGCACAGTTCCAACATCCCAAAGCCAGTTATGCTCCTCATGTAATACCCCATGGGAGCAGGGGAAGTGGATTATACCCACTTAAGGCTGGTGGCTCTGTTCAAAAACGGGTCTCACCCCAGCCCTATCCACCTCTGTATTTAATGCTAATAATTAATTTTGTGTACTTGTGGCCATTCTGCCCCATCTTTCATACCACTCTCATGAATCCCTCCTCTCCTATTGGGAGGAAAAACAGAGTTCACTCTGAAAGAAGAGGGAACCCATTACTTCCTTAACCATCAGAACTCTCTTCTCCATGGGGATAGCTGGAGCAGGGACAGGAATTGCAGCCCTAGTAACACAAGAGCAAGGGCTCACGGCACTAAGGCCAGCAATTGTAGCAATTGACACAGACTTAGAACAGCTCTGGCAGACGATGTCAGACCTGGATCAATCTCTCACTTCCTTATCAAAGGTGGTGCTACAAAACAGAAGGGGCTTGGATCTC
>NW_008330434.1:0-1103 GCF_000622305.1 Nannospalax galili
GAGACAAAATTTTTATGTGTCATTCTGAATATGACTTATTTCAATTGAAATAATGAGATGCCCTTCCATCAATACTCTGTGAACAACACCATCTGTCTTTTCTTTATGATTAAGTAACACTCCATTATTGACATACCTAATCTTTATCTCTGAATTCAGTGATTGGTAGATAAGTTGAGAATGTACCTTGCCTATTGTGAATGATGCTTTGAAAAAAAATGAGCCTGCAGGAAAACACAATATATGTTTAAATTAATTCATTCATGTATTAAATAAGCTAGGGGTTAGAAACCTTACAGCATTTTTTCCCATTTCTGAAAAAGACTCCATAGTGATTTCCACCATGGCTGACCAACTGTGTATTTTTACTATCAGGGGATAAGGGGTCCTTGTTTGCTGTGTACTCAAATTGAGCCTTATTTCCTTGAACAAAGACATGATGTCTTGTATGAGATTTGATCAGAATGTTGTTTGCATTGCATTTCCCTAACTGGTAAATATGCTACACATTTTCCATGTTTTATTGATCATTTTTATTTCTTCTGCTAAGTGACTTCAATTTATTCATTTGTTGACTGGATTTTTGGCCATTAGGTATTTACCTGTTTTTGAATTCTTTAATATAGTCTGAATGTTAATCCCATGTTGGAAGAAAAGCTGGCAAAGACTTTGTCTGAATCTGTAGGATTTACCTTCTTTCTGGTTATTTTTTAGTTGCTGGGCAGAACATTTACATTTGGATGAAATAAGTTTTCCATCCCTTTTTGTTTTGTTGGTGTCTTTGAATGATGTAGGTGAGGTCAATCATAAACTTTTCACTTTTTGGGGGATTATAGGCATGCACCTCCATGCCCAGCTGGATTAGGTAATTGTTAAAATAATTTTCAGAACAACTTGTATTGTATTCATAAAGTCTTTGCCTATGGCTATATCCTCAATTGTATCTCTCATGTATTTCTCTAGCACCTTTAACATTTCAGGTATTAAGATCTTTTATCTGTTTGTTTTTGTACATGGTTGGAGCTAGCACTGTTCTTTTAGTCATCTATGTGTGGATATTCAGTTTTAACAAGACCATCATTTTAGAGTATATCTTTTTTTTT
>NW_008330435.1:0-407 GCF_000622305.1 Nannospalax galili
CCATGGTTATTCTTGGGGGTCCATTCTCTGGGCACAACATTTGGGGGCTCGCCCGGGATCCCCATGACCCCCCCCACGGGACCCCGGAGTGCTGAGTCTGCCTCATCCTATCGGTGAGTGTCTATTGTTTTTGTGTCTTTTGTATTTGCATGCGTCTGTTTTTTGGGCCCAGTTTGAGATTGCCTGTTGGAGGTCTAGGTGGACGCACTGTAAGGCCCCAGGCCATGGAACTCGGGAGACGTCCCAGACCCACCAGGTGGGGATTGGATCCTCTTGGTAAATTTGGAAGGATGGAGCAGGTAGTGCCCGCTGGGAGGCGAGAGGCCATCATCCTATTTTCAGTTTAAGGTGCCAAATAACTGTGTGTTGTTTTTCTGTGTGTTTGTGCTTTTTGTTGTGTTTGTGAC
>NW_008330436.1:0-522 GCF_000622305.1 Nannospalax galili
TAACCTACTATTAAACTTTGACTTAATCTTAACTATAACCTAACCCTAATTGTAAACGTGAACCTAACCCTAGAACCAATCCTTACCATAATCCTAGCCATAATCCAAAAACCTAACCTTGCCCTAATCCTAAAATCAACCAAAGCCCAACCCTAACCCCAGCCCTAACTGTAAAACTAATCCTAACTCTAGCCCTAACATAAACCTATCCATGTACATGACCCTAACTCTAAGCCTAATGCTAGGCCTAACACTAATGCTATTCCTAACCCTAACCTAAACCTAAACCTACTGTAGCTCTAACCCTAAAACTAACATTAACCCTAAATATAATACTATCTCTGATCATAGTCCTATCTCTAGCCCTAATCCTTATCCTAGCCCAAAACTTACCCCAACCTTAAACCTAAGCCTAACCCGCCCTAGCCCTAACCTTAATATTAAACTAGCCCTAACTCTTATCCTAAACCGGTCCCTAATCCTAACACTAACCCTAAACCTAAACGTTAAACCTAAACCTAA
>NW_008330437.1:0-341 GCF_000622305.1 Nannospalax galili
ACAGGGAGGCCAGGGGACCCCATCATCACAGGGAGACTAGGTGACCCCATCATCACAGGGAGACTAGGTGACCCCATCATCACAGGGAGACCAGGGGACCCCATCATCACAGGGAGGCCAGGGGACCCCATCATCACAGGGAGACTAGGGGGATCCCATCATCACAGGGAGGCCAGGGGACAGCATAATCACAGGGAGACTAGGGGACCCCATCATCACAGGGAGGCTAGGTGACCCCATCATCACAGGGAGGCCAGGGGACCCCGTCATCACAGGGAGGCCAGGGGGACCCCGTCATCACAGGGAGGCCAGGGGGACCCCATCATCACAGGGAGACTAGG
>NW_008330438.1:0-275 GCF_000622305.1 Nannospalax galili
TACACATAGCTTTGGTTCAAGTGCTGATAGGCTTGAGATCTAGGAAGAGATAGGTTTCCATTCAATTCTGAAGGCAGGAAACCATGTTAACATCTCAGTTACAGTGACAATTGGGAGTAAAAAGTAGAGATGAATATTTGAATCAATATGCAGCTTTGCCAGGAAAGGATTGGGAATGTGTCTAAAGATATGGACAAAACAAGTGAAGACGAGGTGGTCACAGCTGTCAAAGAGATAAAGGCCATTAGAAGGACACCAAACACTCTGCATTTAGG
>NW_008330439.1:0-671 GCF_000622305.1 Nannospalax galili
GGCGATTGTGTTGTCACATTGGAACATTGCAATGTCATATTGGAGCACAGTAATGTCACAATGGAACGTTGTGACTCATATTGTAACATTTTGATTACACACGGGAGCAATATTTTGGCTCCAAGGGTTCCGTTGTTCTTACCAAGACTGCTGTTTGACAAAGTTCCAGTGGAACGCCGATGACCGGTACTCTTTGGTTCATATCCCTTCCCCAATTACTTCTTGTTTTTGTAATTTGTATAACTTTCTCTTCTTTAAGTATGCTGATAACCAACTCTGATGATGGAATGGGAAACTAAACTGGGGAAATCTCTCCTTTAAGAGTTATCATTTTATTGAAAGAAAACGAAAATGAAACATAGTCGAGTTCCATGTACAAATATGGTGTCATTTGGAACTGAATTTGTGAATAATAATGAGGCTTGGTTTACCCCAAAAGGAAAATATAGTATGCAATCTCTAGATGACCTGCTATCTTTTACAGGAGTTTATGATTTTAACCCTGAACAAGGAACTATTGAGACTAAAGTTTGGTATAAGGAAACACTACTTGGCTTACGGAAACTCGCTCCTGGATGGAAATATTTGCTAGGTCAGTAAAAAGCTGGTGGTGCATGACTTCTGAAGAAAAATTTCCTATTCATTTACAAAGACTAAAAGCGATTCAAAAA
>NW_008330440.1:0-541 GCF_000622305.1 Nannospalax galili
AAATATCTGTACAGGTTATAAGGAGGACAGGAGCCAGTTCAAACAGCTAGATTAAATTTTAAAGAGAAATAGATGCCTTTTTTGAACATTCGTGTTTGAATTGCTGAGAAACTGACTGGAGATATGATTTGGCCCTCCCACTTCAGACCCATTCCTTTTTTTATCTCAAAATGTCTTCCAAATGCTCCTGAGACATTCTGGACCCCTGACGCAGTGACCACGTGGAAGACAAAAACAGCTCTATAATGAAAGCATGGTTCCCTTGAGATCAGCTAAGGGATAAAATGTAGCCAACAGAAGTGATTATTATTTATTTTATGATATAAATATTTTATTCTAGTCATCTTAAGGGATCTCTATTTTGTCAGTAGTAATGTACTTGGGTAGGAACCTCCCCTGAAATTCCTATTCCTAAAGCTACAGGAGAAGGGCAGATACGTTAATATTGCCACTCCCTAAAATGATAAGAGGCAGGACAGTTCTCTTCTTTGACCTAAGACAATAGAAATTTTAATTATCACTTTAGATGTAATAAAATTTA
>NW_008330441.1:0-997 GCF_000622305.1 Nannospalax galili
CACACACAAAAATCAACAAATTAAAAAATGAGTTATATTTGAGGAAGAAGCCTAAAAATTTTCTTCATGTTTGTTAGCAAAAGTGAAAAATATTACCATTGCAATCTACCTGATGACTTTATATCCATGCTCAGGTGCCAAGGATCTCAGAAAGTAACCAACTGTGACCAGTAATAATCAGATGCATAGAGATTAGAGACACATGTGCAAACATCTAAGTGTTAGTAGCAATAAAAGTGAGTTTTTCTGTATAAAAAAGTATACTTTAAAATGAAATGGAGATCTTTTTTAAAGGTTAATACCTAATTCAATTTTATGTCTTATAGGGTGTATACTGAGTTCGGGATTATATAACTGTATTACTTCAACTGTGAACTTAAAAGTTTACATCCAGTTTTGAAAGAGATGCATTTGGAAATTTTTATTGAATATGTTAATGCTGTAATGAATTGCTTCTTCAAATCATGTGTTTATTACATAAATAATTTAAAAAATAATAGTTTTCAAAACATATTCATTTGAACATTTTTATATAATGGAAAAAGCAGATATGATAAGATTCAGAGTGGTGGAAAATTGACACATTATTTCATTCTACTTGAAGCTGGCCTGGAACTTACTATAGAGCCTATTTGGGTTCGAGATCAAATAAATCCTTCTGAATCAAATTTTAAAGTACTAAGATTACTAAGATGAAGCATCATTAGTGCCTCTGAAGGGCTGTGTGCAAAAACTGGGACAATATCCTTTTCTGGAACAGCCTTCCTATGCCCAGCACTGTATAAATCCTTCTCTAAGCCTTCATCTATATACATTAAAATCTTAAATGTATCTGTATTTATGTTCAAAAATTGAATTAAAACACATGAAATCATATTTTGTCTGTTTCATGAATTCAACAAAATCATGGCTTGGAATGGCTGCTCATATCTTCTTTACTCAGTGCTTCCTATACATATTTCTCATTAGAGTATTCTTATATCACTAAAATTTTTTT
>NW_008330442.1:0-192 GCF_000622305.1 Nannospalax galili
CAATATATAACCTACAACCAAACCTAACCATAACTCTATTCAGAACCCTAGCCATAAATGTAAATGTAATCATAACCCTAAAGCCTATCCCAGTCCTACCCTCACTCTAACCCTAGCACTAACATTAACCCTAACCCTAGTCCTAATCCTAGTATTAATCATAACGTTAATCCTAAATCTAAAGCTAACCAT
>NW_008330442.1:348-494 GCF_000622305.1 Nannospalax galili
AAGCTTATCCTACATATACCACTAGATCTAACCCTACACCTATCGCTCTGCCTAACTCTAACCTTAGCCCTAAACCTAATCCTAAACCTAAACTGAACCCTAAACCAAATCCTAACAGTAATCCTAACTATAATACTCACTGTAAA
>NW_008330443.1:0-312 GCF_000622305.1 Nannospalax galili
ATAGAAAAAAAATACTATAAGCTTGACAGAAGGCTAGTATAAGAATACATTAAAAAAAAACTATACAAAACTCAACCCTCAAAAAATCTGGCCTTCAGATCAGGAAGACAGACTGGCTCAGCCAGGACTCTGGTAAGTCAGATCAAGCTCAATGCCTCCCTCCCCCATTTCTCTCAGTTAAACACATTCTGTCCCTGCGACTCCCTATCACAGGCTGGCTCCAAGTCCATAACCCCTAATACCATGACTAAATTCCCAATCCAGATTAACCAAGCACCCTACCATAAACCTGTAAGTCCTCATCGAGGCATT
>NW_008330444.1:0-342 GCF_000622305.1 Nannospalax galili
GCTGAGCAGGGGCCAGGGGAGTAAGCCAGTAAGCAGTGTTCCTCCATGGCTTTTTCTCCAGCTCCTACCTCCAGGTTCTTGCCTGAGTTCATACCTTGGGATCCCTGATGAACTGTGACCTGGGAGATGTAAGCTAAATAAACCCTTTCCTCCCCAAGTTGGTATTGGTCAGCGTGTTTTTTTACAGCAATGGACAGACAAACTACGACACTCTAACAAACATCTTCTGAATAGCCCACCAAAGCACCAGAGAATACACTTCCTATAAGCACCCCATGTGGAATCTTCTCAAAAATTGATGACATACTGGGACACAAAACAAACCTCAACATAAAAAAATGG
>NW_008330445.1:0-346 GCF_000622305.1 Nannospalax galili
CTATTCAGATTCTGTCAATATGCAAAATGTATCTTTTTTAAAATTTACATCGTTTATTATTATTAATATTGTGTGTATTTGTGGGTGGGTGTGTGAGAGCGAGAGAGAGAGAGAAGCTGGATCTGTGTGTGTGTGTGTGTGTGAGAGAGAGAGAGAGAGAGAGAGAGAGCACTTATGAGGAACTGGTTCTCTCCTTCTGCAGGTTCTTGGGATAGAACTCAGATCATCAGCACAGCAAGCACTTTTATCCACTGAGCAATCTCACTGGCCGTGCAAAAATGTATTTTGAACCTCGCTACTCTCTCCAAAGCCACCATCCTACTCAATTGCTGTCATCTCTCACCTA
>NW_008330446.1:0-652 GCF_000622305.1 Nannospalax galili
GGTGCACCCAACTTCATAAAAACAATACTACAGGACTTTAAGACCAAGATTTACCCCAACTCATTAATAGTAGGGGACTTGAACACCCTACAGTGTCCATTAGATAGGTCAATAAGACAGAGAGTTAACAGAGAGACATCTGAATTAAACAATACCTTGCATCAAATGGACTTAACAGACATCTACTGAGCATTCCACCCAAGCTCAAAGGACATACTTTCTACTCAGCACCCCATGGATCCTTCTCCAAAATCGACCATATACTGGGGCACAAAACAAACCTCAACAAATATAAAAAGATTGAAATAATTCCATGCATTCTATCAGACCACAATGCAATAAAGCTTACAATCAACACCAGAAGAAGCCCTAATCACCACATGAACACATGGAGATTAAACAACACACTCCTGAATGATGAATTGTTCAAAAGAGAAATTAAGAAAGAAATAAAAGTATTCCTGAAACTAAGTGAAAAGTACAATACAACACAACACAACAAGACAAAACCTATGGTAGGGAACTGAGCATTAAACGTTTCTCATCTCTCCTAACAGGCACTCTTAAAAGCTTTTGCACTATGAATGTCTCCTAATTGTCTCCAAATCTGAGAGCGATATATTAGCTTTATTAATTGGATTCAGGCATAGTA
>NW_008330447.1:0-446 GCF_000622305.1 Nannospalax galili
ATACACATACACACATACACACACATACACACACAAACACACACATACACAAACACACACATATACACACACACTCACATACCCACACATACACAAACACACACACATACACACATATACACACACATACACATACACACACACACACACACAGACTCATGCAGGCACGCAGGCACACAAAAGCACACAGTTAGGAATAGCTTACTAATATGTCATTTTTGAAAGTAATTCATTATTGAGAATTTCATACATGCATATAAGGTGTTTAATCAAATCCATGCCCACTCCCTCCCCTCCAACTCCTCCCATATATCCCCATAACTTTTTTCTGATAACTTCATGCACTCTTTCTTCTTTGATTGATTGATTTATTTTTATGGGGGTTTTGGCTACTGTAACATTCCCCCTCTGAGGGGTAGCCTTAAAATCTTTTAAGGATTAGATAC
>NW_008330448.1:0-535 GCF_000622305.1 Nannospalax galili
TTTTTTCTGGAGTTAAACCTCTGTCAGTTGTGTCACTAGTGAAAGTTTTTTTCCCGGGAGTCTGTAGGTTTTCTGATGGTTTGAATGAGGAAGGTCTTCCATGGGCTCGTGTATTTGAACAGTCAGTGTGCAGTTGATGGCACTGTTTGGAGAGGATTAGGGGGTGCAAATTTGTTGCAAGTATGTCACTGAGGGAGGGTTTTGACAGTGTACACCCTTGCCCCCATGTAGTTTTCTCTCTGCTTCCTGCATTTAGGGATAATTTGGTCTTTCATCTTTGGACTGTTGCCAACATCCCTGTCTTCTTGTCTTCCCCCCTTACCATTTTGAACTTGGTCTCTGGAACCATAAGCCACAATAAATGTTCATCCTTAGTTTGCTTCTGGTCATGGTAGTTTATCACAGTGAAAGCAAAAGAACTATGACAGAATTAGAACAAGTGAGATGTTGGTGTGAAGATCCAGACTGGTTTTTTTTGGGGGGAGGGGATGTGGAAGAATTTGATATTTTGTTTTTGGTTGATGTATATTATCAC
>NW_008330449.1:0-345 GCF_000622305.1 Nannospalax galili
GGCGTTCTAAACACTGAAGAAGACTTTAAAGCTGGTGGGCATTTCTGGGACTTTTTTCCCCTCCACAAGGTACCAGAGGAATTCAACTTCTACCACACGGGGTATGTGACTCGACCTCTGACAGAGGGAGTTCAGATGTTCAACTTTGTCCAATAGAGAGTCAGAGTTCCCCACTCTTACAAAAGGTTCCAGAACTACCTCTCCTAAATTACCTAACTCCTTCCCATTTTGATGAAACAGATATAGGAGCCCAGGGTTAGGACATAGAAGGCCTCATATCTTCTTTTTTTGCCCAGGGTGGGGTGGGGGGAGCTTAGATATTAACGTTGAGAAAAGGCCCTCGCA
>NW_008330450.1:0-813 GCF_000622305.1 Nannospalax galili
CTAGGGTTAGGTTTAGGGTTAGTTCTAGTGTTGGATTTAGGATTTTGATTACGGTTAGGGTAGGCCTAGGGTTAGGATTAGGGTTAGATTTAGGATTCGAGGTAGGGTTAGTGCTAGGTTAGTGCTGAGTAGGGGATAGGTTAACGTTTAGGGTTAGGGTCAGTGTACTGTTTAGGGTTAGTGTTAGGTTAAGTGTTAGGATTAATGTTATGGATAGGGCTAGGGTTAGGTTTAGGTTTAGGGCTAAGATTCGGGTTAGACAGGGTTAGAGGTAATTTTAGGGCTAGGGTTATGCAGAGGTGTAAATTTAGGATTAGGGTTGAGGTTCAGGATAGTTCTAGGATTTTGCTTGTGGTTAGGGTTAGGTTTAGGGTTAGGGTTAGAGTTAGCATTAGGAATAGGGTTAGGGTTAGGGTTAGGTCTAGTGTTGTATTTAGGGGTAAGGTCAGGTTAAGTGTTAATATTATGATTTTTGTTAGGTTTAGGATTCGCTCTAGGATTAGGTTTAGGGATAAATTTAGCCTTAGGTTTAGGATTAGGGCTAGGCTTAGTGTTATATTTGTGCTAGGAGTAGGGTTAGGGTTACATCAAAGTTTAATATTACATTAAGAGTGAGGTTTAGTTATAGTTTAATCTTAAGGTTATGATTAGGGTTACAGGGTTAGAAGTACCATTACAATTAGGTAAGTTTTAGGGTTCATTTTAGAGGTCGGATTATGGCTCCAATTAGGATTATGGCTATGTTTAGGATTAGGGCTGTGATTAGGGTTGGTTTAATGTTAGATTTAGGGTAGGTTTAGGGTTAGTATTAGG
>NW_008330451.1:0-1280 GCF_000622305.1 Nannospalax galili
TTTTCTGTCAGTCAATCTGCTACAGTCTCATTAGCTAGCAGAGTGATCCTGACGAATGGTCTCAGGTCAGTTCAAGCCATACAACAGTTACTGAGCCTTGTCTTGCACAGTCAATGAGGAACAAAACAGTTTCTCTTTTTATGGTGCGTATAAGGCAGTGGTCAAATGCAGTGTTTGGATGGCAGTTCAGGGAAGAAGAGGAGGAGATTTAATCCAAACTGCTTCCTAGATATAGTGAGAGTCAATGTCACTAATGTCATCATTGTCAACAATGTCAAAATCGACACTTAAACCTGAGCCAAGCTATCATACTAAGCCAAAGGATGGAAGTTAGCCTAATGTGGAAAGGGTCAAGAGTAAGGGTGGGGAGAAGCCTGGGGGCCTTCGGTAACTAGCAAAAGTTGGGATGAGAGCTTTGCTATAATGACTGTTTCATTCCCCATACACAGAGTAGTCAAAATGATTTTCTCAGAAATTCTGTGGACTGTGGAGTTGAGATGGCTCAGGGGGCGAAAGCTTGGTAAGTAAGACTGAAAGTCTGAGTTTGATACTTAAAACCGTGGTAGAAGGGGAGAACCAGTTCTCAAAAATTGTCCTCTGACCTCCATACATGCTCTGTGGTACACACAGATAAAATAATATTAAATAAAATAAAACATAATTTAAAATTAAATGAAAAGATGGACTCATGAACGAGTCCATTATGGGCTAAACGGTCAGGAGCATGCCATGTATATGGACAGGCACAGAAATGGAAAGCCATGTGGTGCTTCCATGGACCCCCCAAGTCACCCACAGGCTTGAGACTAAATCTGCCAAGAATAAGGACATGACTCTTCAAAGTGGAAGGGTAGGTTGGGCCAGTCTGTGAAGAGTTCTGAACAGTATCTGGATAATTTGGGTTCTGTTCTTTGTTGCTAGTTTCCAAAGCAGATTTGTATTTGAACCAAGGGTTGCACCAAAGTTTGCTTATGACTCCCCACTGGAATGCTGAAAAAGCTTTTGGTAGGAGTATTTCAACATGGAAGAGGTGGCTCAGTTGTTAAGGTGGTTGCTGCATAAGCATGAAGGCTTCATTTGGATCCCAGACCCACGTTAAAACCGGGTAGTGGTATGTTCCTATCAACCTAATGTTGGAGAACCTGAAACAAGAGGATCGCTGGAGGTTACTGGCCAGCTAGGCTGGCCAAATCCATGGGCTGCAGGTGCACTGAGGAGCCCTGACTCAAAAAAGTTAGTGAAAAGCAATGGAAGACACCCAACATCAGCCTCTGGCTTTG
>NW_008330451.1:1805-2441 GCF_000622305.1 Nannospalax galili
TGTAATTCTAACACTTAGGAGGTAGAGGCAGGAAGGTCAGGAAATCAAGACTATTCTTGGCTACATAGCAAGTTCAAAGCTAGCTCAGACTATGAGAGACCGTGTCTTTTAGCAGGTGCACTGTCCTAGGTTCTGGGAGATTCGAAACCAAACCAAACACTGTACTCCTCTCAATATAACAGGCTGTTAGCGGCAGAGACTCAATGGTTGAACAAATGTTTTAGCTGGGTTTTCTAAATACATAAAGATTTTTTCTAAAAAAAAAAAAAGAGAGGTGTGTGGGGCTGGAGAGATGGATGGGCATTTAAGAGCACTGACTGCTCTCACAGAGGACCCGGGTTCAATTCCCAGCACCCACATGGCGCCTCCAGTTTCAGGGGATCCAACGCTGTCTTCTGACTTCCGCAGCCACTGAACAACAGGGCTGCACTTACACACATGCAGGCAATACACTCATACACATAAAATTAAAATAATAAATAAATAAGTATATGTGTGCATAAAATATTACTACCACAAGTTTATAAATTTAGACGCCCAAAATGGTTGGGTGTGCCTCGTGTATGCAGGAAACACAGGTTTGTTTGGAGGAAGGCAGCTGGCCACAGATCACAAAGGGCTAGGGATGCTCCACTC
>NW_008330452.1:0-1025 GCF_000622305.1 Nannospalax galili
AATGGCATATGGGACGATAGTCAGCACATTGGAACATTGTGATGGCACATTAGTGCATTGTGATTTCATATTGTAACATTGTGATTGCACATTGAAGCAGTATAATGGCACATGGGGCGATAGTTTTGGCATATTGGAACATTGTGATGGCACATTGAAGCATTGTGATGTAAAAATAGAACATTTTGAAGTCATATGGTAACATGGTGATGTGATATTCAGGGGGACATTGAGCCCTGTGTTTGCATGTTAAGCATGATTAAGACAGAGCGGATGGTGGTAATATCACAATTGTGCAGAGTGATTTCACAGTGAGCACTGTGATGTCATAATGGAATATTGTGAAGTCATTAAATAACATTTTGATGGCAACAAGGAGGATTGGCATGTCACATGGGGGAATGTAAGGGGATATTGAGCACCGTCTTTGCATATTGAGCATGGTGACAACACAGCAGATCATGGTACTGACACAATTGCGCATAGTGATGGCACATTGGAGCACTGTGATGTCATATTGGAGCCTTGTGATTTCACAATGGAATATTGAGAAATCATATTGTAATATTGTGATGGCACCATGGAGCATTGTGATGTCACATTGGAACATTGTGTTGGCACAATGGAACACTGAGGAGTCACATTGCAACATTTTGATGACATATTTGAGCATTATAATGGCACATGGGGCAATAGTGTTTGCAATTTTTGGCATTGTGACGTCACATTGGAGCATTGTGACATCACAATGGAACACTGTGAATCATACTGTAACATTGTGATAGCATATTGGAGCAATATAATCGCACAAGGGGCCATAGTGATGTCACATTGGAGCATTGTGATAAAACAATGGAACATTGTGAAATCATACTGTAACACTGTGATGGCACATTGGCACAATATAATGGAACATGGGGCGTTAGTGTTGGCACACTGGAACATTGTGATGGCACATTGAAGTATTGTGATTTCATATTGTCACATTGTGATGGCACATTTGAGCAATAAAATTGCATATATGA
>NW_008330452.1:1374-3477 GCF_000622305.1 Nannospalax galili
TCAATATACAAACACGGTGCTCAATGTCCCCTCACAATGCTCAAATGTGACATCACAATGCTCCAATATGCCATGACAATGTTAAAACATGACTTCACAATATTCCATTGTGACAACACAATGCTCCAATGTGCCAACATTATAGCCAAATGTGTCATTTTATTGCTCCAATGTGCCATCACAACTTTACAATATGATTTCACAATGTCCCATTATGCCACCACAATTCGCCATTGTGTCACTCCAGTGATCCATAGTGTCGTCTTCATGCTCAATATGCAATAGTTTGGGCATATTGGAGCATTGTGATGTCACATTTGAGCATTGTGGTGTCACAAGGATACATTCAGAAGTCATATTGTAACATTGTTGGCATATTGGAGGAATATACTAGCACATGGACCTATGGTGTTGCAGATTAAAGCATTGAGCTGTCACATTGGAGCACTGTGACTGCATATTGGTACATTTTGCAGTCATATTGTAACACGGTGATGGCACCATGGAGCACTGTGATGTGACAATGAAACATTGTGATGTCATATTGTAACACTGTGATGGAACATTTGGGACCATAGTATTAGCACATTGGAGCATTGTGATGTTATAACGGAACATTGAAAAGTCATATTGTAGCATGTTGATGGCGTATTAGAGCAATATATTGGCACATGGCGTGATAGTATTGCCTCATTGTAGTATTGTGATGTCAAAAAGGAACATTTAGAAGTCATAGGTTAGCATTGTGATGGCACATTGAAACAATACAATGGCATATGGGGCGTTAATGTTACATGGGAGCATTGTGAAGTCACAAAGGAACACACTCAATTCATATCGTAACATTTTGATGGCATCATGGAGCAATGTATAGACACATGGGGCAATATTATTGGTATACTGTAGCGTTGTGACATCACAATGGAGCATTGTGAAATGACAAAGGAACATTGTTAAAATATGAATTCAAATTTTGATGGCACTATGTAGCAATATCATATCACATGGAGCAATAGTGTTGGGATATTGGAGCATTGTGATGTCACCTTGGAACATTGTGATGTCACAACGGAGCATTTTGAAGTTATATTGTAACAGTGCGATGGAGCTGTGACATCACAATGGACCATTGTGAAATGACAAAGGAACATTGTTAAGTTATCTTATAAAATTTTGATGGCACTATGTAGCAATATCATATCACATGGAGCAATAGTGTTGGGATATTGGAGCATTGTGATGTCACCTTGGAACATTATGATGTCACAACGGAGCATTTTGAAGTTATATTGTAACAGTGCGATGGCGCATTGGAGCAATAGAATGGCACATGGAGAAATAGTGTTGGTACATTGCAGTATTGTGATATCACATTTTGAATTCATATTGTTACCTTGGGATTGCACATTGGAGCAATATAATGGCACATGTGGCGATAGTCTTGGCACATTGGAGAATTGTGACGTCACATTGGTGCATAATGACTTCATAATAGGGCATTGTGAAGTTATATTTTAACAGTGTGATGGTTCATTGGAGCAATAGATTGGCACGTGGGGCAACAGTGTTGTGATGTCACACTTGAAGTCATATTGTTACACTGTAATGGTACATTGGAGCAATATAGTGGTACATGAGGATATACTTTGGGACATTGGAGCATTGTATTTTCACAATGGAACATTGTGAAGTCGTATTTTAATATTTTGATGCCACAGTGGAGCAATATAATAACACATGGTGTCTTAGTTTGTTCTTCATTGCTGTGACAAAATACTCTACCACTACTAACTTGGGGAAGAAGGGGTTTATTTGGCTTACATATCACAGTTCATCAGGGAGCCCAAGGTAGGAACTCAGGGCAGGAACCTGGAAGCAGGAGCTGGAGCACATGCCATGGAGGAACACTGCTTACTGGCTTGCTCCCCTGACCCCTGCTCAGCCTGCTTTCTTATGCAACACAGGCCATCCTGCCCAGCGGTGGCACACAGTGGGCTGGGCCATCCGACATCACTCATCCAGAAGATGCCCCTCAGACATGGCTAATACAAAATACATAGTGACTAATACAACATACATAGTATGTGACTAATACAACATACA
>NW_008330453.1:0-299 GCF_000622305.1 Nannospalax galili
GGACCCAGGTTCGATTCCCAGCACCTACATGGCAGCTAACATCCATCTCTAACTCCAGTTACAGCAGAATCCAGCACCGGGTTCAATTCCCAGCACCCACGTAGCCGCTAACATCCATCCCTAACTCCAGTTACAGCAGAATCCGACACCCTCTTCTGACCTCCACAGGCATTGCACAACACAGGTGCATTATATTCATGCAGGCAATATATTCATATACATTAAAAAAATAAAAATAATAAAAAAATTTAAATAAAAGCCAGGTATGGTGGCAATCGCCTGTAATCCTAGCACTTGGG
>NW_008330454.1:0-381 GCF_000622305.1 Nannospalax galili
GCACTTACATCTTCAAGCAGGCACAGGAGCAGAGGGTGACTGGAAATCTGGTCAAACTTAAGAACTCTCCGCTGAGAGTGGTGACTCACAACTTTAATCCCAGCACTTGGAAGGAGGAGGGAGGAAAATCTCTGTGAGTTCAATGCCAGCCTGGTCAGCAAAGTAAGTTTCATGCCAGATGGGGCTACAGAGAGAACCTATCTCAAAAAGACAAAAAGGGGGGGTGGGCAGGGGGATTGCAGAGAAGGCTCAGCAGACTAGGGCACTGACCTCTCTTGTAGAGGACATGGTTTGATTCCCAGCACTCACATGGCAGCTAACATCTGAGTATAACTCCAGTTTCAGGGAATCCAACACCCTCTTTTGACCTTTGAAGGCATT
>NW_008330455.1:0-697 GCF_000622305.1 Nannospalax galili
GCTTGAGTGCTGGGACCTTCCTCCCCTATACAAGAGAGCTCAGGACTTTCATTTTTTGTGTAAGGGGGCTGGAGACCTCAAATCTACCTAAACCTACCTAAGACTTCCCTCTCTGAATATTAAGTCATTATACATTCCTAGTCTGTCCAAGGGTGCCTTAACCTAGCTTCTCTGAGAGGCCTTTCAATCCAAGTGGGCGTCAGCCGTGCCCTGTCTCACAAATGGAAACTGAAACGTAAACCATGACGATCATCCACTTTTATCAGAGGTACACTTCTGCCCAGAGAGGAATGAGCCCTTCCCATCCTTCCCTTATGGGCCTCAAATATTTTGCTAAAACAGGTTGAGCTATATTTATTCATCCCATGGTGTGCACAGAGCTAGTTCTAACTTAGAGGGTTTGGTATATATCACTTCTCCTGAAAGGGGCATCAGAAATTCCCCTTCTGCTCACAGGTATATCTGGTGTTTCACTTTTAACAAAAGGAGAATGAGTGTACCTTTCTTTACTAAATGGGCTTCAAATCATCACCTATGCCCAAATGTAACAATATCCCCATTCTGCTAAAAGGGGCATCAGACCTGCCTGCTTTCATAAGAGGAACCAAAGCACAAAGGGGTCTCAGACTTTGTCTTTAAGCCTAAGTGCACAATAGACACACAGCCCAAGTACAGCTAGCAGAGCCCAGAACCTCAT
>NW_008330456.1:0-836 GCF_000622305.1 Nannospalax galili
GAAAATGTTTGAAAATTATGAATCACCTAAGAATTCAAAATCCAGGACTTATAAGGAATTCCTAGAGGTTGGCCATGGAAGAAGACAGCCTCAACTCCCAACACTCAAGAAGTTGAGGCAGGAGGATCACAAGTTCCACACAGCCCAGGCTATATAACAAAAACATGTGTCAAGAAAACCCAAAACAGAAGGATCTTGAGAGAGGGGGGTGTGCTGGATAGCTTTAGTGTCAACTTGACACACCTGGGGTGAGGGAGCCTCAATTATTGAATTGCCTTCATTGGACTGGCCTGTGGCCATGTCCATGGGGCACCTTCTTGATTATTGAGTGATGTGGGAGGGCCCAGCCCACTGTGGGTGGTACCACCCCTGGGCAGGTGGGCCTAAGTTGCATAAGAAAGCAGGCTGAGCACGGTCTAAGAGAGCAAGCCAGTAAGCAGTGATCCTCCGTGGCCCGTGTTCCAGCTCCTGCCTCCAGGTTCCTGCCCTGAGTTCCTACCTTGGGCTCCGTGATGAACTGTGACTTGGGAGATGTAAGACAAATAAAGTCTTTCTTCCCCAAGCTGGTAGTTGTCAGAGTATTTTGTCATGGCAATGGAGAGACAGACTAGGACAGGGAGTTTGTAGTGGTTTGAATGAGAATGTCCCCCATAACTTCCAAGTATTTGGACATTTTGTCCCCAGTTAGTGGTGATGTTTGGGGAGGTCTTAGAAGGTATGGCCATATTGGAGGAAGCATGTCACTGGGGGCGGACTTAAAGAGTTCTTAAATGTTGCTGGATCTCGGAACTCAAGTTGCTCTCTTGCTTCCTCTGCCTGCTTGAAGATGTGAGAGC
>NW_008330457.1:0-874 GCF_000622305.1 Nannospalax galili
GTGGTTCTTGTTTTGAGTCCATTTATATGATTTATGACATTTATTGACTTATGTAAATTGAATCATCCCTGCATCTCTGGAATAAATCTGACTTGATGATATTTTTGATGCGTGTCATTATGCGGTTTGCAAGTATTTTGTTGAGAATTTTTGCATCTATGTTCATTAAGCATATGGATCTATAGTTTTCTTTCTTGGTTATATCTTTAGCTGGTTTGGGTATTAGAGTGATGCTGGCTTCATAGACGAAATTAGGAAGTTCTCCCTCTGTTTCTATCATTTTGAATAATTTAAGTAGTATTGGTTGGTGGTCTTCTTTAAATGTCTGGTAGAATTCTGCTGTAAATCCATCTGGGCCTGGACTTTTTTTAGTTGCGAGGCTTTCCTAGGCTTTTTTTAGCTGGGAGGTATTACTGTTTCAATTTCCTTGTGTTTTATGGTCTGTTTAAGCTGTTGATCTCATCTTGGTTTAGTTTTGGTGGTCTCCATTATTTTAGATAGCCGTCCGTTTATTTTAGGTTTTCAAACTTAGTAGCCTATAGATTTTTAAAGAATTCCCTTATAATATTCTGGATCTTTTTGGTGTCTTTGTGATGTTTCCCCTTTCATCTCTGATTTTGTTTATTTGGAGGTTCTCTTTCTCTCTTTTGGTTAACTGGGGTAGTGGTCTGTCAATCTTGTTTATCTTTTCAAAGAACAAGCTCTTGGATCTGTTGATTATTTTCATGTTTTCTATGTTTTTATTTCATTAATTTCTGCTCTGATTTTTGTTATT
Source organism: Nannospalax galili (assembly GCF_000622305.1). Taxonomy (NCBI): domain Eukaryota; kingdom Metazoa; phylum Chordata; class Mammalia; order Rodentia; family Spalacidae; genus Nannospalax; species Nannospalax galili. Next base: position 776 of record NW_008330457.1, read on the forward strand.
CTTGTTGGCTATGTTTGGCTGTCATTTTCTGTGGCTTTTCAAGTGTCGTGAGTTGCAATGTTAAGTCATTTATTTGTGTGCTTTATAAATTTTTAATTT
>NW_008330458.1:0-433 GCF_000622305.1 Nannospalax galili
AGTTTTAGTTATCTATGTCAATTTTATTCCTGATTTCCTTTCTAGGATTTAATCGTACAGGATGTAAAACTGCCAGAAGTATCCCACCAAAATGTATATTACATTAAATTTTTTCCCAGTAAGAAACATTAATATTTGTGGCCTATGAGTAGGTTACAAAACTTTCCTAAATGGCTACTAGTAAAGAGAGTCTTAGAAGTTATGCTGGATAGTAATTACTGTACCTTGACATGATCTCACATTTTCCTGTTCCTCTTTGCATTTGTTCTACCTTTATCAAAGCTGACAGTACACACAATGGGGGGAAAATTTAAGGCTAGTTCAATCACAATTAACTTTAACCCAAGTATATAATTTTGAAGAATAAAAAAATTAAGCAAAAGTGTTAAATATTCTAAAAAGAAATAGATTTTCCTTATGTCAGTCATTTTCC
>NW_008330459.1:0-366 GCF_000622305.1 Nannospalax galili
AGCACTTGGAAGGAGGAGGCAGGCAAATCTCTGTGAGTTCGAGGTCAGCCTAATCAACAAAGTAAGTTTCATGCCAGATGGGGCTACAGAGAGACCCTATCTGAAAAAGACAAAAAGTAGGGGGGGGGAGCACAGCGGGATTGGAGAGATGGCTCCAGCAGATTAGTGCACTGACATCTCTGACAGAAGACCTGGTTCCATTCCCAGCATTCACATGGCAGCTAACGTCACTGTGTAACTCCAGTTTCAGGGAATACAACACCCTCTTCTGACCTCTGCAGGCATTGCATGACATTGGTGAACTCACACATATGCAGGAAATACACTTATACACATAAAATAAAAATAATAAAATATAGTAAATAA
>NW_008330460.1:0-518 GCF_000622305.1 Nannospalax galili
CAAGGGCTCCTATAGGTACACAGGTTCATGCAGACAGACAGGTATGTGTGCATGTGTGTAGACAAGCATGTGTGCACACACGTAGTCTCTCTCTCTCTCTCTCTCTCTCTCTCTCTCTCTCTCTCTCTCGAATTGGCATGCACACATGCAAACACCATGGGAAGGCCATTAGAGACATGGTACAAATGTGACTCTTTGGCCTGGAACTCACTTTGTAGACCAGGCTGGTCTTGAACTCACAGAGATCCGCCTGCCTCTGCCTCCCAAGTGCTGGAATCAAAGGCGTGTGCCACCACGCCCAACGTAAGTAAATGTATTTTTTAAAGAACCTTAGTAAAGTAATTCAAGATTTCAAGATTACTAAATTCTAACTCTAAGCTTTGAGCAAGTATATACACTTCTACACGGGTTGAGCAAAGCAGCACCTGTATTTATGAAAGTAACTATCTCTTGAAATGTGGCACACACCTTTAATCCCAGCACTCAGGAGGCAAAGGCAGGGGGATCTCTCTGAGATT
>NW_008330461.1:0-402 GCF_000622305.1 Nannospalax galili
GCTGCCCTGCTTCCTGGTTTTCCTTCTCTTTATTTAGTGCCAGGGAATTGGCCAAAATTCCTCTCCGACATTCTGCTGTCAATTTCCCTCCTGAGCTGTGCTGTATTCTACAGTGGCCTAGGAACCAGAGCTGACTGTGTCCTGATGGATTACCAGAGTCTGAAGTGGAGAGGGGCAAACTGTGTTCAACCCTTGGGCTTCTGGAAGTCACTCTTTTTGTAGAATTTTGCTCAATCAACCTACCTCACAAGAGAAACCATTCTCATTTGTTTGGTTTACCTTGGAAATTCTCATTTGTGCACATGTATATAAAATTTTGTTAGTACTCACACAGCTCAATTTCCTCATATGTGTATTAGAAAAATTGAGAAATTTAAATTATATCAATATTAAATATTCTAA
>NW_008330462.1:0-572 GCF_000622305.1 Nannospalax galili
CCCCCCCCTCTTTACATTAATCACATTTTGTTTTTGAAGTTAGCTATGTGATTGACAAACTTTTTGGCTTTTCTGTTTTTTCACTTTCTTAAACTTTTCTAATTTCTTTTCAGTTCTCATTTGTTTCTATTCGTATTCTTTTCTTTCTTGTCTGATCAACCTTGCCTCTTCTCTTCTTCTCTTTCCATGTCTTTATCTCACTGGCTCCACAATTACTCTAAATACTATTTGACTTCATAGCACATCCTGCTACAGGAAAATTTCATCGTGTTCCAGAGAATTCCCTGTTCCAATCATACACTAATTCACAATGTAGTATTGCTTAACAAAAGTATCAAAATATAGATAAATAAAATATTTATGACAGCTTATGACTGCCATTGGGATGTTTTAAAAAGTCCATTACTTTAGTGTTTTCATCATAATAATTGATCACACACTCTAGCGCACGGGTACACACTCAAAGTGTATATGAACAGTGCTAAATGAAATTGTTATTTTGTTTTTATTGAATTTTTTTGTATTTCATACAGAACATACCAAACAATCTTTTTCTCTCTCTCTTTTTTTTT
>NW_008330463.1:0-719 GCF_000622305.1 Nannospalax galili
CCTGGACTTTATTCTCTCTTTTTCCATCTTTCTTTCCCTCTCTGTTCAGCTGTGGAGACTTCTATCCACAGCTAAGTGACATTTACCTGCATTGTGCCCACTCTGCCAACAAGCTTATCAAAGTCAGTCATTTCTGTTTGAGCGTTTGATCTGTAACACTTCTCAGAGGAACTTTCTTAGGTCTACCTGTTTTTGCATTATCCATCAGTTCTGCATGGTGTCTACTGTCCATTGGAGAACTCAGCATAGTCATTGGTCATCTTAAGTAGATGAATGAAAATTACTATCTTTTAATATCATTTATAGTTTTAGTATTCCCAGATCATAAACTAGGAAAAATAATTGCTATTAAAAAGAATTAAGTAAAGAGGTTGTAAGGAATATAGGGAAAAGAAGCTTTATTTTCTTAAAGGTTTTTATTAATGTATAGTAATTGCACAAAATAGTGGATTTCATTATGATACCTTCATGCCTGTGTATGATGTTTTTTGTTGATGTTCATGCAGCACCTACCAGGGCTGAAAATTCTACAGACCTCGTAGTAGGTCTCTATCTCCTACAGAGCCTATTTTTCTGTCCTGTGAACCTCACAAGCAATTCTTAATTTTTGCTCCTCAGTTAGCCAGGACGGGCTAGCTAGAGTAGACAGAGTGCACAATTCTCTACTCCTTGTGACAGCCTAGAGCTAGCAGAAGTTAGATATTTCCCTTCCCCATTTC
>NW_008330464.1:0-1594 GCF_000622305.1 Nannospalax galili
CTTTTATTTTATGTGTATGAGTGTTTTGTCTGCATGTATGTAAGTGCACCTTGTCATGCAGTGCCCACAGAAGTCTGAGGGGGATGTTGAATCCCCTGGAACTGGAGTTATGGACAGGCAGTTGTTAGCCACCATGTGGGTGCTAGGAATTGAATCCAGGTCCTCTGCAAGAGCCTCTAGTGCTCCTAACCACTGAGTAATCTCTCCAGCCCATAAATGTTGTTTTGTATTAAAAAAATAGCATTTAGAAGCTTTGGGAAACACTTTAGGAGACTTATCCTCCATGGATCTAAACTCTCCAACACTGAGATCAGTATTTCAGTGATGCTCCTTGGCTGCCACATTAAGCTTCTTAGTGTTCTTTTTCTCCCTAAACTATTTTATGTTTCTTTCCCACTTGCTCTTTTCCATTGTAGATTTACATAATATTCCACTAATAATCATGCCACAGATTCAATGTTAGACTGTTTTGAGATTTTCTTCACCAAAGAAATTACTCTATTTCTTTTAAATTAGAGTCAGACAAATTCTTAGATGGTGACATTTGACAGTCAGATTCTTAGCCAAAATATCCCAGCTGCTGTTAAATACTTATTTCCATTTCTCTCTGCAACATCTTGAGCTGGGACTCTACTAGAGTGCCCCCATGAAACTCTGCTTACAACAGTCAACTGCTTTTCCCATCCAAAGTTCCAAACTCTTCCACATTTCTTCATGAAACATGTTCTTCATAGCAACACCCTATTGTTAGAGTAGCAAAACTCCCCTGAAGAAAAAAACTGATCAAAGAATAAGCATCTGATGAAGAATGAACTTTCCAGTTTTATTGGTGGCATAGGGCCACCATGGGGAAGGTAGGTTCACCTTAAGTCATGCTTAAGAGATGGGTAGAATACTTAGTCCTTGAATGAGATGGTAAACATTTCCTGCCTGCCCAGAATCCCTGCCCCTTAGTGCAGTGCTTGTGAACTGGGCCACATATATGAGCTCTTCATAAGACTGGCTGCTTTTCTGAGTTCTTGAGAGAAACGTAACCTCTCCTTTTTTCTTTTTATCTCATTTCTAATCATACTTTCCCTAATGTTTTGGGCTACCCCAACATTTTGGGTTTCTTTATCTTTTCTCTAAATTGTCCTCCCTTATCCTCGCTTCTCCTCCCCACCATGTGGCTGCTAGTCTGCCACATGTCTGCCCCCCATGCTGGCTTTAAATGGACGGGGATTTAGGGCCAGTTCCTTCTCTCCATTATTTTCTTCCTCAAACCAGCTGCTGAGATTTAAAGTTTGCCTGCCCTGAGGTTTTTCTTTAAATTTTAAGAAAATTGTGCTAAAGTTTCTGTTTGAGTTCATCCTTAAATTCTTTTGTGAACAAGATTAAGGACCATAAAAGAAGACCCTGCTTTCTCCCACATTACCATTCCTGGTACCAACTGTCCACGCAAAAGCATACCTCTCGCCTCAAAGGGGATAAAAGACAGTTTATTCTGGAGCCAAATATGAGAGACCATGGCCTAGAACACAGATTCAGGTTACCCCAAATTCCGTGTTCCAGCATGGTAACAGTTGCCTTACATTTTTATAATAACAGAACAAAG
>NW_008330465.1:0-1174 GCF_000622305.1 Nannospalax galili
CTCCAACATTCCCTCCTCTGATTCTTTCTAAGAGTATTGTATTATTTTGCTTCCTTTGCATAAACCTTTTTAATAAAGTATAACCAACTCCCTTAAAAATATACTGCTACAAGTGTGTGCTAGAACATGAGAATTATTCTTTCTTGAGGAAAATGAATATTTCTACAAACTCTTTGTTTTTATTTTCACAATTTTAGATATTTATTTTTAATTATGTGTGTGTGTGTGTGTGTGTGCGTGCACACACGTGCATATGAATTCAGATGCCAGCAGAGGTCAGAAGATGATGTCTGATCCTCTGGATATAGAGTAATAGATGATTGTGAGTCTCCAAATTTGGATGCTGGAAACTGAACATGGGTCCCCTGCAAGAACAGCGAGCATTTCTAACCATGGAGTCATCCCTCCATGGTCATTATAATTACATATAATTATATATCATACTTACATATAAAATGAAGTTAACTATTATTATATATAGGTAAATATTAAATGTAAGATACATGTTAATTTTATATATTAACTGATAATTATTCTTATAAAATCAATACTTAATTTTATAATTACTATTCTCTAATTCTCATGTAGAAAAATGAGGTTTATTTTTATCCCAATTTGACCAGTTACTTTCTTCAATTTTGAAATCATTCCCTTACATCTATTATGTAGTATTACCTACTGTGGAACCCTGATACCTTCTTATGCAAATATTCTTTTGTGTTTACTTCCTAATGGTTTCTATAAATTGTGCAGCCTATCCCATTTTATTAATTAATAACTCATGCTGTAGAATTTACTACATATTACCCAATATGCTTCATAAATATTAAAAACTTTACCCTCATCATCACCCTTTGAGATAGCCTCCTTCTACTGAATAAACATAATCAAGCATAAATATACCCAAAGCTCAGATGACTAGAGAAAGTTGTCTCGGTCATAAATGCAATAAGAACCAAGGTAAGATTGACTTGGGCCTTGTTTCTAGGCTCCCTTCCCGGGATGTCCACCTTGACTACACTGCAGATTGAAATTGACTCTTGCTCATCTTCCTTGAGATCCAGCTCTTCAGCTCTCAGTGTTCCTGTGCTCAATGATGGCTGCAGTGCACTGCCCCTGGCTCTGCCTAGATCAAGGCACGAATCTTTCAGCTGTTCAGAGAGGTAGTGGCTGG
>NW_008330466.1:0-925 GCF_000622305.1 Nannospalax galili
TTTTGCCCTCCCTGGGTATTACATGCACTGGTGCATTTTCACACAAGCGGACAAAATACTCATACACATAAAATAAAAATAAATGTTTTTAAATGACAGATTATGAAACCCAGAAATTATTCAAAGTTAGAATTACTATTGCATATCATTAGTTTCTTACTGCCTAGTTATATGATAATATCATTCCAACTTAGGAAGATATTCAAAAGCTAATATTCCACAAGGCTTTCATAATTACTGCAGATGTCCATAGAGTAGAAAAAGCCACTGAATAAACTAGCATTTCTGCTCCTAGGTAAAGCTGAACAAGGCGGTACTAAGCCATCTGAATTCACCTCACCTACTGTATACAGGTTACAGTTAGTGATCTCATGGTTTTCTTTGACATATTTTTTCTTTGTGTTAGTACTTTTACTATAAAAGTAGTAGGCCCAACCATGGTACTGAAGTGTTGTCTGGTGTCGTAAGCTTAAGGAGAATGTGATGTGTCTTATTGAAAACATTTGTGTTCAATAAGATTACTTAAATCATCAGCTATACAGTAGTAGGGAACATGAGTTCAGTGTTAATATGTGAATGACAAGTTAAATACAGTGTCCTTAACACCTAAAACAAGGTTATGTGTTGATCAGTTAGCCAAAGTGTGCCTAATTTAATCCTGCGTCTGACCCAGAAGGAGTGATATTGCCATTGCTAACAAGGGTTCATGATAACTTTCTTTTTATAAAGAAATATTTACTATTTTTATTTTATGGGTATGAGTGTATTGCTTGCATGTATGTAAGTACACTGGTGTCATGCAATACCCAAGGAGGTCAGAAGAAGCAGTCAGATTCCCTTGCAATTGGAGTTACAGCTGGTTGTTAGCCACCACGTAGATGTGCTGAGAATCACACCTGGGTCCTCTGCAAGAGCAGTCAGTGCT
>NW_008330467.1:0-465 GCF_000622305.1 Nannospalax galili
CTTTTAATGTGTCCTAGAGGTTGTGTTGTGTTGTATTGTCCTTTTCATTGACATCTAGGAATTTTTATTTCCTAATTTTTCCTTTGACCCATGAATTGTTTAGGAGTGTGTTATTCAATTGCCACAAGTTCGTGTAGTAACTAGAGCTTCATCCAGTGTTGATTTTGAGGTTTATTGCTTTGTGGTCCAATAGAATGCATGGGATTAAAATATTTTTGTATTTGTTGGTTTGTTTTGTGGCCCAGTATGTGGTCAATTTTTGAAAAATTTCGATGAGGTGCTGAGTAGAAAGTGTGTTCTTTGGTGTTTGAGTGGAATAATCAAGAGATGTCTGTTAGGTCCATTTGATGTATGGTATCATTTAATTCAGATGTCTGTTAATTCTTTGTCCAGTTGACCTGTCTAACGGAGACAGTGGGGAATAGAAGACCCTACTATTACTGAGTTGGTGTTAGTCCGTGCCTT
>NW_008330468.1:0-384 GCF_000622305.1 Nannospalax galili
TTCTTTATTGGGAATTGTATTTTCCATAATGTGACAACACATTTTAGGGAGGTCAGACACTGCTGTAATTCCCTAAGCATCAAACCTTTATGACAGTAGATCATAACTACAGTTAACAATAAGCTATATAGTGAAACCTGTTAAGTGAATAGTTTTTAGTGTTCCCACTCCCAGAAGGATAAGCATGTGAGGTAATGTGTATGTTCACTGACTTTGTGAAGCCATTTTACAGTGTCTACAGGTTTTCAAGCTATCAGGCTATACATGATAACCATACAAAGGTCACATGTTAATTTAAAACAAGAAACTTTTCGTGGCCTTCTAAGAAAACTATAAATAAAAATTAAAATACTCCCTTTAAGAACTTGTGCAGATTATTTGCTG
>NW_008330469.1:0-375 GCF_000622305.1 Nannospalax galili
ATGGAGCTGGAGAGATGTTCAGTGGTTAATAGCACTGGCTGCTCTTGCAGAGGAAATGGGTTCAGTTCCCAGCACCCCATGGCAGCTAATAACTATCTGTAACTCCAGTTTCAGGGGAATCCAACACCCTCTTCTGACCTCCTCAGGCACTGCACAAGTACACTTACACACGTGCAGGCAATACATTCATGCACATAAAAACAAAACCAAACCCTGAGACATGACAACAGCATTGCAATGGCTAAGTATATGGTCAACTTTGTTGGATTTAGGAACACACCTTTGGGCGTATCTGTGAAGGAGCTTCCAGAGCAGTTTAACTGGGCAGAATAACTCCTGCCATCCCTTCTCCCTCCATATCGGACCAGGTTAGGG
>NW_008330470.1:0-470 GCF_000622305.1 Nannospalax galili
AAAATGGTCAACTTTTTTAGTCATTGTGGAAATGCAAGTTAAAATTTTTAATGTATATTTTTCATAGAATTTTTGTACACGTCACAATAAACATCTTAAAAAAGTTATCGTGTTTATACTCCCACACCCATCATTTTAGATTTCATCTTACACAACTCAGAATGTCTAAACTAATTAAAATGACGAATGCTGGCAGTATGTACAGAAAGTCATCCATTAATGCTGTGAGTGAAACCTGGTGCATCCACTACTCCAATCAGTGGGGCAATATCTCTAAAAGTCAGAAACTGATCTACTGTATCCAGGCATACTACTGTAGTTTATACACTCAGTAGACTCTATACCTTACACCAGGAATACCTGTTCATCCATATCCATTGCTGCTCTTTCATAATAACCTTACATTAGAAACCATCTAGATGTCTATCAGATGATAAATAGGTTTTCTTATTCTTGTTCTTTCAAAATGG
>NW_008330471.1:0-384 GCF_000622305.1 Nannospalax galili
GGGAGATGTCTGAGTGGCTTCCAGTTATCCACCCCTTCCACAAGCACTTTTCACAAACAAATCATGCCCGGTACTTCCGTGGGTCCTGAAGTTATAGAGATTAGCAAGATAAGGTCTTTACCCTTCGTGATACCAAATAGGAAAGAGGGAAAGAGGAGAAGGACCACACACAACAGCATAGCAGACATTTCCTCTGGCAAAGGTCCTACCATCGGAAACAATGTGCTGACAGTCGTCAGCTGAAGCTCTCTAGAATCTCAAAAATTAGTGATTATGAGATTTCTCTCCAGCTCTTCCTACTTTTGAATTTTACAAAATAAAAAAGGAAGAAATCATTCATAAGTCACCAATATTCAAAATGATATGTTGTCCTAATTAGCTTCA
>NW_008330472.1:0-307 GCF_000622305.1 Nannospalax galili
GTGAATAAGAAAGAGTTTGTGATTTTTCTTTCTTCTCTACTTATTATTATGGAGATTTGATCCCACTAGGTCTTCCTTTTTGGCTTGTCAGGTGGCTATGCTATCATCTTGTTAAGGCAGCTGAGGGCCCACCAGTCTTTGAAGGGCAGATCAGTACTCATTAGGACCTAAGAACAGTATTTAAGGAAGAGAAACCGAGGGGAAATAATTACTGTAATATAATGTGTTCAGACAGTGAGCTTGACCTTTCAGAATGCCATGAGCTCAGGCGCATGTTCCAGTCACTGTCAGCGCTTGTGAAGAGTTG
>NW_008330473.1:0-370 GCF_000622305.1 Nannospalax galili
ATGAAACTGGGTGTGCCAATGTTTGATGCACATGTGTAGATTTCTACTGTCATCTGCAGACACTGGTCCCTCAGCATAATAAGATCATTTTTATTTCTGATAACTTCAGGCCTGAAGTCTCCTTTCTTTCAGTATATCCACAGCCTTTTGCTTTCTAATATGTGCTTAGCGTACCTTTTAAAGTCCTTTCACTTTAAGCTTATTTTTTTTGCCAGGTAGGTGCACTATTTCGTGGGGGGGGGTTATTTTGACTGGACAATTGAAAGCATAAACATTTTGAACTAACATTAAAACATATATATGAACTCTTGACATCTGATTTCTAATACTTGGTTCTATCTTAACACTCATTCACTTATTTGCTGTGCTA
>NW_008330474.1:0-552 GCF_000622305.1 Nannospalax galili
ATAGCAGCCAGATTTTGGTGAAAATAGCCCACTTGTTCTTTAAGTCCTTGACTCTATCTCCCTCTGGAATATCTTGAGCTGGGCCCATTAATCTCTGCTTACAGCATTCAACTACTTTTATAATCCAGACTTCCAAAGTCTTCCACATTCTTCCAAAAATCAACATGGTCAGGTTCTTCACAACAACAGCCTACTCTCTGGTACCAACTTCTATTTTAGTTATTTTTCTGTTGCTATGATATGTGACAAAACACTATGACCAAGGCAACTTAGAGAAGGAAGAGTTTATCAGGCTTATGACTCCACAGGGATAAGAGCCATCATGGTGGGGAGGCATGGCAGGAGGGAGCTGGAGCAGAAAGCTGAGTGCTCACATTTTCAAACATGCCAGGAACCAGAGACACAAACTGGAAAAAGAATATGGCTCTCAAAGCCCACCCCTAGTTATGTGCTTCCTCCAGCAACGCCACATCTCTAGGGATTTCATGACCTATACCGAATAATGCCACCAACTGACCAAGTGCTCAAACACTTGAGTCTATTGGACAAACC
>NW_008330475.1:0-355 GCF_000622305.1 Nannospalax galili
TCACCTGGATTTTTATTAATTTATTTTTTCTTTCACTTTGTTGGTTACCTCGTCCAGTCTTTGGTCAGATTGATTGATGTAATGTGCTTGGGTTTTACATTGAGGAGAAATTTGAATTCCATTTCTACGCTATTTATTTTGTTTTACACCCATGTTTGAGGTCATGATTTTAGCCATTATGTTTTGTTTTCAGGAAGAAAAATGTATGAATTTGAAAATTCCCCTGTTTGGTAAAACGATCACCTAAAAATTCATTCACATGAAATTCACTGCATAAAGATGCATTTTTATAGGTACTTTGATGTCTTTACCTGTGTATTCATAGTTTTGTTCCAATATTACTTAAAAAGACATG
>NW_008330476.1:0-433 GCF_000622305.1 Nannospalax galili
ATGACTCCTTTGGGTATATGCCAAGGAGTGGTATAACTGGGTCAAATGGTATGTAAGAGGTGAAGTGCCAGACCTAAGTACAGGCTGCACTGGGGAGTACAGCTTCTGCCTTGAAAGCACAGATCACGCTTCCGCAAAAGAGCCAACCTATAATCTGCCCCGGACCTGGAGACTGATGATACGAGCAGCCTGGATGAGGGGATCTATCAGGGAGCATCACACCAGCTTATGGGACACTGGGGCCAGGGGGAGAGATATATAAGGCCTGCCCTTCCCAGCAATGAACGAGTCTGCAACACCTAGCTTAGTGCCTGCTTCCACCCAAATCCTGGTGTCTGTGTGTTGACTTCACACAGCTCACCCCCACCTCAGCCAGAACCCTCATTTGTCCCCGACCGCTTTCCGTCTCGCCGGCAAGAACGACGCGGGAGGA
>NW_008330477.1:0-355 GCF_000622305.1 Nannospalax galili
TACATTAATCCTTAGGGTTAGGGCAAGGTTTCGTGTTAAGGTTTGGGTTTAACGTACATATTTATGGTTAGTGTCAGGGTTTGAATAGGTTTGAGCTAGGGTTGAGTTTAGGACTATTGTTACATTTAGGGATAGATTTAATTTTATGTTTAGGGTTAGTTTATGGTTAGGTGTTGGGGGTGTTTGTTTATTATGTACATTGAGCTGTGTCAGGCTTGTTCACCGAGTTTATTTTATGCACACCAATATCTAATCTGCCTTATCATGAGGAATATGTTTGTATGTAGAGCCTCACAACACCTGACCTTGAGGCAGTAGTGGTAAACGAAAGAATCAAAGAAGTCTTTGATCTGAC
>NW_008330478.1:0-504 GCF_000622305.1 Nannospalax galili
TGATTGTATCCAGTAGCCAACAGTCTGCTCCCTGGAGTCTGCGAGGCTGCCGCTGAGCACCGCCCTGCGAGCCCTGACCCCCCCCGCACTGGTCCCGGACCCTGGGCCCCTTCTCGAGGCTCATGGTGAGCTTGGCTGCCGCCCGACTCTGCCCCGCAGCCTGGGGGAACCTGGGTGCATCAGGTGGGGCCAGGAGGCCTGCCAGCATGGAGCAGCACAGCCAGAAGCTACTCGCCCAGTGTCAACAGAGCCTGGCCCAGGCGGTGACCGAGGTGGAGGCGGTGTTCGGGCTGCTGGAGGCCACGGGAGTGTGATGTCCAGGCGAGTGGTGGCAGCTGGACGAGGAGGCAGGAGGCGCCAAGGCGGAGCTGCTGCTGCTGAAGCTGCTCCTGGCGGAGGAGCGGGACCACTTCCAGGACTTGGGCGGCGCAGTGCTGCAGAAGACGCAGCCTCACCTGCTGCTCATTCTCTACCTGAATGGCATCAGGCCACTACAGCCCATGG
>NW_008330479.1:0-315 GCF_000622305.1 Nannospalax galili
GTGTGTGTGTGTGTGTGTGTGTGTGTGTGTGTGTGTATGGGCATATGTGTCCAGGAAACCACAGAAGCCAGAAGAAGGTATTAGATCACCTGGAACTGGAATCACCGCCAGTTGTGAGCTGACAGACATGATTGCTAGGAACTGAGCTCAGGTCCTTTGCACGAGCAGCAAGTGCTTTTAAGTCACCACTCCACCTCCAAAGTTCTTTTTCTTAAGCAGATCTACGGTGTTCCATAATTACTCGTTCTTTAACATTCATGGAATGATGAACTCAGAGTGTGTGTACTTTCCTGAGTTTCCTGTGTCTACACTTTC
>NW_008330480.1:0-569 GCF_000622305.1 Nannospalax galili
TGGCCATTTGTTACCTTTTGTGTTTGTGGTCCTCTGTTGTATGAGGGAGCTCCACAGATGAGTACTGAGAACGGCATTAGTGTAATCGTCACCCATTTTTCTATGTTCCATGAGCCTTATGTGTAAGGGTTGCACTGTAGATGTGCCACTTAGACTTGGGTAATTCACAGACAATGTCTGTGTAAGACCAGTTGTGGTACTCTGTAATAGTTTCTGTCAGGTACAAAAGAAGCTTCTGGCACACGCCTTTAATCTCAGCACTTGGGAGGTAGAGGCAGGCCGATCTCTGTGAGTTCAAGGCCAGGCTGGTCTACATAGTGTGTTCCAAGACAGCTGGGGCTACAGGGAGACCCTGTCTCAAAAAGACCAAAAGCAGAAACAAAACAAAACAAAAAAAGCTGAGTTTGCTCCCATTGAGTGGGATTTAAGTCCAATTAGATATCTATTGATTGCCCTCAAGATAAAAATGCCCCAACTGCACCAATGTCCTTTGCTGTGTTGGTCATCCACTTTGTTATTAGGCCTTGAATCTGGGGTTGGACCATCGATTGATATTCTCCCTAGCAGCT
>NW_008330481.1:0-631 GCF_000622305.1 Nannospalax galili
TGTATATATGTATAATGCACTGAGTGCATTTAATGGTTCCTGTGTGTAGCTTTGTTTAGGGCTGCGCACTTGAGATTGGAGAACCTCTTGGAGCTAGTCCCTGGAGAAAACTGATTCTCCTGCCTCAGCATCCATTAATTGCCTGTAGCTCTTCGTCTTGAGGTGGGACCCCATGGAAATTCCCCCATTCAGATGACAGAGTATATGGGCTCCAGTGGGGGGCAGGCTATGAAAGGATGCCATTTGAGATGTGGGTATAAAGATGAATAAGATTGTTTGGGATGTTCTATATGAAATACACACAAAAAAATCAATAAAAAAAGAAATCTTTACTTCCCATTCACCTTGACGTGTCAACTGGTTTTGTCATTATGCAGATCTTGTTAGACTACTGTAGAGATTTCATTGGTGAAGCTTCCCTATCATGTCTAGAATACATTAACAAATGGGTGTCTTGTTCTCTGGCTCTTACACGCTTTCTGCCTTCTCTTCCACAATGTTCCCTGAGTCTTAGGTGTAGAGGTTGCACTGTAAATGTATCACTTAAGGCTGAACACCTCACAGTCACTTATTCTCTGCATTTGACCAGTTGTGGAATGTCATAATAGTCTCCATATATTGCAAAAAGAAG
>NW_008330482.1:0-1725 GCF_000622305.1 Nannospalax galili
TTGCATGTACTCAGGATTGGATCTTCAATGATGTTCCATTGATCTATGTGTGTTTTTGCACGAGTACCACCCTGTTTTTATGACTATGGCTCTGTAGTATACTTTGAGATATGGTATAGTGATCTCCCAGCATTGCTCTTTGTGCTCAGGGTTGCATTGCCTATCTGGGGTCTTTTGTGCCTCCATATGAATTTAAGGATGCATTTTTCTAATTCTATGAAGTGTGTCATGGGGATTTTGATTGGGGTTGCATTGAATCTATATATTGCTTTTGGTAGGATGGTCATTTTAACAATACTAATTCTTCCTATCTATGAACATGGGAGATCCTTCCATCTCCTGGTGTCTTCCTCAATCTCCTTCTTTAATGATTTAAAAATTTCATTGTAGAGCTCTTTGGTGTCTTTCATCATATTTATTCCAAGATATTTTAATTTTTTTGTAGCAATTATGAATGGGAGCATTTCCATTCTTTCTCCAATTTCTTGTTATTGGTATATAGAAAGGTTACCGATTTTTGTAGATTGCTTTTATAACCTGCTAGTATACTGAAAGTGTTGATCAGTTCTAGGAGTTTTGTGGTCGAACTTTTGGGACCTCTTAGGTATAGTATCATATCATCTGCAAAAAGTGATAGTTTGACCTCTTCTTTTCCAATTAGTACTCCTTTAATTTCCTTCTCCTGTCTTATTGCTATAGCAAGAGTTTCAAGCACTCTGTTGAAAAGGAGTGGAGAGAGTGGACACCCTTGTCTGATTCCTGATTTCAATGGGAATGCTTCCAGTTTTTCTCCATTTAGAATGATGTTGGGTGTGGGTTTTTTGTATATAGCTTTAATTATATTGAGGTGTGTTCCTTCCAGTCCAATTCCCTCTAGGACTTTGAACATAAATCCATGCTGAATTTTGTCAAAAGCCTTTTCTGAATCTACTGAGATGATAATGTGGTTTCTGTCTTTGCATCCATTTATATGCTTAATGACATTTATTGACTTGTGTATATTGAACCATCCCTGCATTTCTGGGATAAAGCCTACTTGATCGTGGTGAATGATCTTTTTGATGTGTGTCTGTATGCAGTTTGCAAATACTTTTTTGAGAATTTTTGCATCTATGCTCATTAAGGATATGGTCGATAGTTTTCTTTTTTGGTTGTGCCTTTACCCGGTTTGGGTATTAGAGTGATGTTGGCTTCCTAGAAGGAATTTGGGAGTTCTCCCTCTATTTCTATCATTTTGAATAATTTAAGTAGTATTGGTTAGAGGTCTTCTTTAAATGTCTGGTAGAATTCTGCTGTAAATCCATCTGGGCCTGGGCTTTTTTCAGTTAGGAGACTTTGTATTGCTGTTTCAATTTCCGTATATGTTATTGGTCTGTTTAAACTGTTGATCTCTTCTTGGTTTAACTTTGGAGGTTCCCATGATTTTAGATATCCATCCATTTCTTTTAGACTTTCAGATTTAGTAGCATATAGGTTTAAAATATTCCCTTATAATGGTTTGGATCTTTTGGGTGTCTGTTGTGTTGTTTCCCCTTTCATCTCTGATGCTGTTGATTTGGAATTGCTCTTTCTTTCTTTTGGTTAACTGGGGTAAGGGTCTGTCTATCTTGTTTAGTTTTTCAAAGAGCCAGCTCTTAGAATCATTGATTCTTTGTATTGTTTTCTTTGTTTCTATTTCATTAATTTCTGCTCTGACTTTTGTTATTTCTTATCTGCTGCTGGGTT
>NW_008330482.1:1896-4419 GCF_000622305.1 Nannospalax galili
AAATTCCAGGAATTCTTTTATTTCTTCCTTAATTTCTCCTTTGACCCACTCATTGTTTAGGAGTGTGTTGTTTAATCGCCATGAGTTCGTGTAGTGACTAGAGCTTCATCCAGTGTTGATTTTGAGCTTTATTACTTTGTGGTCTGAGAGAATGCATGCAATTATTTCAGTATTTTTGTATTTGTTGAGTTTTTTTTGTGGCCCAGTATGTGGTCAGTCTTTGAAAAAGTTCCATGGGGTGCTGAGTAGAAAGTGTATTCTTTGTCATTTGGGTGGAATAATCAAAAGATGTCTCTTAGGTCCATTTGATATACAGTATCATTTAATTCAGTCGTCTGTTTATTCTTTGTCCAGTTGACCTGTCTAATGGAGACAGTGGGGTATTGAAGTCCCCTACGATTACTGAGTTGGGGTTAATCTGTGTCTTAAAGTCCTGTAGTGTTGTTTTTATGAATTTGGGTGCACTAGAATTTGGTGCATATATGTTAAGGACTGCCATATCTTCTTGGTTAACTGTTCCTTTGATCAGAATGAAGAGACCCTCCTTATCTCTTCTGATTAGTTTTACTTTGAAGTCTATTTTGTCAGGTATTAGAATTGCAACTCCTGCTTCTTTCTTAGTGCCATTTGCTTGGAATATCCTTTTCCTTTTACCTAAAGGTAGTGCCTGTCTTTGAAGGCGAGATGGGTTTCTTGCAGACAGCAAAGAGATGGATTTTGTTTCTTAATCCATTTGCTTAGCCTGTGTCTTTTGACTGGGGAGTTCAGTCCATTGATATTTAAGGTTATTATTGAAAAGTGTGTATTGGTTGCCTTCATTTTGATTGCTGTTTGTGTTCTCTGTGTAATTTTGTGTTTCCTAGAGTACACCTTTGTTTATTTTCTTTTGTTGCCCCTAGGGTATGGTTATTTCTCTCTCTGTATTGCTTCAAGTATTCATTGGAGGGCTGGTTATGTGGCCATGTATTCTTTCAGGCTATTCATATCATGGAAGATTTTTCTTTCCCCTTCAGTTATAATAGACATTTTTGATGGGTAAAGTAATCTGGGCTGGCATCTATGGTCATTTAGAACTGGAAATACCTTTGCCCAGGCTCTTCTGGCTTTTATAGCTTGCACTGATAAGTCAGCTGTAATTCTGATGGGTTTTCTTTATATGTGAGTTATTTTTATTTTATGTGTATGCCTGTATTACCTTCATGTAGGTAAGTGCACCCATGTCATGCAATGTGGGGACCTAAAGGCACCACCTTGCAGAAGTCCGAGAGGAAGTTACTCTGGCCGCACCTGACTTGTTTTAAAAGTTTGAAGGATACTTCCGCACTGCTGAGGAGTGCATGATCAGCGCGTGACAATCCTTAAGATACACCCTCAGGTGGGAGGGGGAATTTCCAGGTGCCTTTATAAGCTCTGTAACACCTGAAATAAATGAGTCCCTGCTTGGCTAGGCTCCCATTGCGCCTGAGTGTTCCCGGTACTGGGGGGTGGCATGGGCTGGCAAATGGCGTGCTTACTCATCCCCAATCATCACTGTGCAGGGGGTCGCTGGCTCGAACCCCTCGCAACTGATGCCCAACGTGGGGCTCAAAGGAAGGTGAAAAGAAGAAAAGAAAGAAAGAAGAAAAACAGATTGGGGCCAGTCGGGAAGTTCAGGGTAAGTGAGACCTGGAAAGATGAGTAACACAATTATTAAGCCTGAACACCCAGTGCTTAAAGCGCTGAGAGATATGCTTAAAAGCAGGGGATGACTATCCTGAGGCTTCTTGGGGTAAGTCTATAGTGCAGCTCTCCGCGTCGGGACTCCGTAAGCGACATTCACCCTTCCATCCCCCGCCTCGCCGTTCTATACTCCTAGTTTGGGCCCTGCGCCATTCCTAGTCTCGGGGCCCCAGACACCTGGGGAACCAATACTGCTTCCTGACCCTTCCCACCCAGAGAAACTCAGTCCCTTTCTTGGGCTCCAGGAGCACCACTTCTGGTCCTGGCCCCGCCCTCATCTCTCTCTGTTTCTCTTGGCCTGCACCACCGGCTAACTCTCCTAGGCTGCACTACTATCCTCAGGCTTCTTGGGGTAAGTCTATAGTGCAGCTCTCCGCGTCGGGACTCCGTAAGCGACATTCACCCTTCCATCCCCCCCCTCACCGTTCTATACTCCTAGTTTGGCCCTGCGCCATTCCTAGTCTTGGGGCCCCAGACACCTGGGGAACCAATACTGCTTCCTGATCTTTTTCACCCAGACCAACTTAGTGCATTCCTTGGACCCCAGGAGCACTGCTACTGGATCTGGCCCCGCCATCACCTCCCTCTACTTCCCTGGTCCTGCAACACCTGCCAGCCTCTTTCTGGGGCTGCCAGCCTCTTTCTGGGGCTCCGAGGCTTACCTTGCCACTCCCTGATCCTGTGCATCCAGTACAACCCAGCTACTCAATCCACTCCCTGGGAAATCTTGGGGCTTATTCCCACCCCATCAGCCTTTGCATCCCTGCGTGGCACGGCCACGGCCAGGGTCTCAGGTCAGTCCAA
>NW_008330482.1:10695-14266 GCF_000622305.1 Nannospalax galili
GTTAACTAAAAATTTACAGCCAATTTTGAAAGAGAAGCATCTTAGCTCTGGAAATTGTTATTGACTATGTCAATGCTGTTGTAATGAAATGCCTCTTCTAATTATATGGTTATTAAATAAATATTTTTTTTAAATCTAAAAAAAAAAAAAAAAGAAGGGGATTACACCTGTCAGATCTGGTAGTTCAAAAGTTTTGGCCAGAGGCTGTTAATTTGTCTCCCTGGCTACTTGGGGCTAATGTTTTTACTGGAGACACATGGGAACATGTGGAACGTCTAGCTCAACAAAGGGAGGTCCAATTGGGGGTTGATCCACCTCTGGAGTTCTACCCTATCATTTTGGCTTTAAAGGCATGCTTTTGGCCCGAGAGCCCTAAGCCCTCGGATCCACCTCCTGATGAGCCTTCAGAAACCCCATCATGGGAATCATGGGAAGAGTTTGATGAAGAATGCAGAAATGCAACAGAAGTGAAACCAAAAGCGGCCAAAGTAATAAGTGGCACCTTGGGTGTGCCCTGTGCAGCTTCAGGGTTTCCTGAAACCCATGAAAACTGTCCCCATTTCCAGGATTCTGGCCCCGCTCAGGAGGCTTCTGTGAGGCCACAGGTGGAAGTGTATCCTATTAATGTAAACCCAGGAGGCATGCGCCCTGACCCCTGGAATCCCTGGGAGGCAAAGGATTTAAAGGAATTAAAAAAGGCAGTGGCTGAGGATGGCCTGGGATCACCCTGGGTAGATACTCTCCAAGGCTTGGCTCATTAGCAGTGTACTACAAAGGATTATCTGGACCTTGCCAAAGCAGTCCTTCCTAACCCTATATATATTAAATGGTGTGCCCTCTTTAAGGAGGTATGCAGGATACAGGCTGAGAGGAATGCAAGTGCCAACCCACCAGTCCCCATTACTTTTGGGATGTTGACTGGTTCAAGTGACTGTTATGCCACAGGGGAGCAAGAGTCAGGCATTCCAGCCCCATATAAAGAACAGGTCAGGGTCATAGGATTAAATGCTTGGAGAAAATTGGACAAGGGGTCTACCAAATCCCCCCCTTGCAGGGATTAATCAAAAGCCTGGTGAACCCCTTTATGAGTTTATAGACAGAGTAGAGAAGAGCTTAAAACAAAAACTACCCCCAGGCCCATTGAGGGAGCAATTCACTAAACTCCTGGTATGGGATGGAATGGGTGCTGTTCACAAGATAGCCTGTGCTGGCCTTAAGGAGGTCCATGGGACAACGGATAATTGCCTCCAAGGAGGTGCGAACCCAGAGGGGCCAAACCAAAGCCATGGCTGCTCTCTTACAGATGCAAACAGATGCTCTGACCCATGCCCTAACCCAGGCATTTAATTCACTTAATCTGGGACAGCAGGTAACAATGGGGCCTAGAGGAATAGATGGCCCATGTTTTGGCTGTGGCCAGACTGGCCATATTAAAAGAAATTGTCTTCAGTGAGAGAACCAGCCTAAGCCTGGAGATGGGGTATCAAAAAGACCCCCATCTATGCCCTGTCCCTGGTGCCACAAAGGGTTCCATTGGCAGAAGGATTGTAAATCCAGATTTGATTTTGAAGGAAAGCCTTTAAACTAAATGGGGGGAAGCCTCCAGCCTGTTAACAAAAGGAGGACTTCCCCATGATTGGCTACATTTACAATGCCCTAAAGGAGGGATCAGGAGAGGAGAAAAACCTATGGTGAATTGGACAGTCCCTATTATCCCTGGTGTAAGGCCCAAGATGGATCTTGAAATAGATGAAAGGAGGTTTCGCTGCCTAGTGGATATGGGGGCTGATAGGACCATTCTTAGAAAGGAGGAGGTCCCATCACAATGGCACCTAGTTTCTGGGCCCCGAATCCTAGGTGTGGGAAGATACACCAGATCAGAGGAGACTCCAGAATGGCTCACCTGGCAGGATGCAGATGGAGCTAAAGGGGAGGTGTGACCCCTGGTGGTGGCAGGGTTATCTGCCAACCTCATAAGACAAAGCTAAAAGCTTTAAAGGAAATTGTGCAGGAACAATTATGGCTGGGCCACATCCAGCCTTCTATAAGTCCATGGAACACACCTGTTTTTGTTATTAAGAAATCCTCTGGCAAATGGAGGATGTTGCAAGACTTGCATAAAGTCAATGCTAGGATGACCCTAGTGGGTAGACCCCTAAGGGGACTGCCTTGGATCCCTGCTATTCCCTCAGATTTATTTCTTATAGACATTAAAGATTATTTTTTCTATCCCCCTACAACCCCAAGACTGTGAAAAATTTGCTTTCTCTGTGCCTTCCACCAATTTTAAAACGCCTAATGAGAGGTATGAATGGACTGTTTTACCCCAAGGTATGGCCAATAGCCCATCATTCTCCCAAAGCTATGTGAAGACCTTTTTGGGGCCTGCTCACTTGCTGCCACATGCCACTGTGTACGTTTATATGGATGATATAATCTTGGGAGCTCCAAGCCCCCAACAATTAGAAGAGTTATATAAGGTTACTCAGAAATGTCTGCAGACAGGCAGACTCCATGTATCCACTGATAAAATACAGACTATTTCTCCCTTTAAAATTCTGGGAACCACACTCTCTTTGGAAGTAGTAAGTCCTTTAAAACCACAACTGGCTGTCAAGCCCACCGTAACCCTGACAGAGCTACAAAAATGATTAGGAGAAATTAATTGGCTACAAGCCTGAATGCATATTCCCACTGAGACTTTAAGACCACTGTCTGAGTTGCTAGTAGGGGAACAGCCTTCAGGAATAATTCACCTGGCTCCTCAACATCTGGACATCTTACATGAGGTCCAGGATATCCTGGACTGAGCTCAATGTGCCCAGTACACACCTAGTAAAGATCTTGAGTTATCGGTACTCTCCAGTGAGACCCTTATGACATCCATCCTTATGCAGGATTGGAAGCCCCTTCAATGGGTGCATGCCTCTCTGGGAGGCATACCACGGATTTATACACCAATGGATCAATTGGCTGACCTGATTGAGAAAGGATGTGATGTAGCTCTGAGACATTATGGCACATACCCTCTTAAAATTGTTATCCCATATCAGCTTAGGGATTTTGAATGGCTCTGCAGAAATAATAACTGAGTGGCCATAGACTTGGAAGGGTTCCTGGGAAATCTGGACTGTCATTATGACCCTCATAAATGGGCGACCTCCTTTCACGCCCTGTGTTGGGATGCTTCCCAGCTCTTAGTCAGGGAGCCCTTAGTAAAAGCCTACAATGTTTTCACTGATGGGGGCAGATTTGGAGCTGCAGTGGTAGTATACCCAGGGGCAGATGAGAAACCAAAAAGATATGTCCACACTTGTGATGGCTCAGCTCAATTCAAGGAACTCATGGCCATTGTTTTCTGACAGTATTCAGACTCATATGCTCCAAAGAGAGAAAAGCCCCTATTTTCTTACAGCATCTTAGGGAGCACCAAGGATTTCCTGGGCTTTTGTCCCAAGGCAATGCAGAGGCAGCAGGTATTGCTTCTGCAACAGCCAGGGGTAAACCCCAGGGGACTCCAGCCCAAATCCTTATGGCAAACGGATGTCACACACTATGCTCCTTTTGGAAA
>NW_008330482.1:14615-26163 GCF_000622305.1 Nannospalax galili
TGAAATTCACCATAACATGGGGATCCCCTATAACCCCCAGGGCAAAGTTATCATAGAACATAACCATCAGGGCCTAAAGACACAATTACAAAAACAAAAAGGGGGACTAAGCCCCCACCAACAGTTGGGTATGGCCTTATTCACTATTAATGTTCTTAATTTTCAAAAAAATCAGTTGGAATCCCGGTTTCAGAAGCATTGGGGATAACAGGAGCAGAGACCTGAGGTACGGGTAATATGGAAAGGTCCCATCACCAGGCAATGGAAAGGCCCAGATCCATTGGTAACCATGGGTCGAGGCTTTGGCTGTGTCTACCCTACAGGAGATTCAAACCCCATATGGGTGCCTGTGAAAAACCTTAAGTGGGTAGGCTAGGATCCGACTGACTACGTGATGGTCCATGGACAATAGTTCATGAGAAAAACTTCCTCTCTTTATTTGTATCCATCTGAGGTGAAGGACACAGTTCCTTGGCTTCATTGCCAGTCAGCCTCTTTGCCTTTCAGACAACTGGCTGATTGGCTAAAATGTAGATGGTCTCAGAAGTATTTCAAGTTGTCCTATGCCATAACTTGCTTTGTTTCTCTTGATAATGCTTATCTTTAAGTGTCTTTACCAGATAATTAGGCCACAGAGGACCCTTGGAACTGCCATGGCCAACCTCCTCATGATTATGGACTCCGCCAGGACCCCCTATGGTTGCCCATGCTCGGCTGAGTTAAACAGAGACTAAGACTGTCACGGGCTGGCATTTCCCATGCAGCTGCCCTTAATCATGATGCATTTTTAGCCAAGGACGGGTAAGATGTCCCATGACAAGTACTCCTAAGACAGGACATGCACATGGCCAGGTGCATGATCCAATGACGGGCAAGGCTTGATCAGAGGTGACACAACCTAAGACAGGCAAAAATGCATAAGATTAGAGGAAGGAGATAGCCACCTCTCCTCAGGGAGCTGCCTATGAGGTGGGTAACCCGTGAAATAAAGTCAATCTGGCCTTAAAAATAAAAGGAGGAGATGTGGGGACCTAAAAGCCCCACCTTGAAGAGGTCGGAGAAGAAGTTATTAGGGCGAGTCCTGACTTGTTTTAAAAGTCCGTGCTGCTGAGTAGTGCTTGATCAGTGCATGACAATCCTTAAGATACACCCTCAGGTGGGGAGGGGGGACTTCCAGGTGCTTTTATAAGCTCTGTAACACCTGAAATAAATGAGTCCCTGCTTGACTAGGCTTCCTGTTGTGCCTGAGTGTTCCTGGTACTGGGGGTGGCATGGGCTGGTGAACGGTGCTTACTCATCCCCAATCATCACTGCACGGGGGTCGCTGGCTCAAACCCCCCGCATTTACTATGATATGTCATGGGGAGTTTCTTTCCTGATCCTATTTGGTGTTCTGTGTGCTTCCTGTATTTGTGCAGGGATGTCTTTTCTTAATTTCGGGAAATTCTCTTCTACAATCCTGTTTAAGATCTGGTCAACATCATTAACCTGAAATTCTTTTCCTTCCTCTATTCCTATGATCCGTAGATCTGGTCTTTTCATGGTGTCCCACATCTCTTGCATATTCCATTCCTATGGTGTTTTGTTTTTAATTTTCCATACTCTTTGCTTGAGTGGTCCAATTCTTCAACTTTACCCTCCAGGGTTGATATTCTGTTTTCCATTTCATTCATTCTAGAGGTGAGGCTTTAGACTTCTAACAAGTTGGCTTATTGCGTTTTTCACTTCCTTCATTTCTGCCTGAGGTTTCTTCAATGTTTCTATCTCGTTTGTGAATTCATTCAGAAGTTTATTCCTATCTTCTTTTAGCTCTTTGATTTGTTTGTTCACGTGTTCTTTAAATGTATTGAATTCCTTGATCATGTTTATGATTGTTCTTTTAAATTCAGTGTCCTGGGGTTATTTCTAAGGGATTCTCCTTGTAGAACTCTTCTACAGGATTGGTGGGGTTTGGTGGGGACATAGTGTTTTGGCTGTCCATTTTATTATTCTTTCATTATGGTTTTGGCATTTGAATTTCTTTTGTTGTTTATGATTCTGATATGAGAATTAAGCTGAAGTATGCTTCTGTTTGTATTATCAGGGTGCCTAGATCCTTTATTGGTTATGCAAAGCTGGTTGGTACAGGGTTCAGGTTCTCTCAGGTTTATTTTGGAGGGAACTGATGGCTTTAGATCAGCTATTCAGGGGTACCCACAGAAGCCCAATTCAAGTTCCAGTCAGGTACACTCAGGTTTCCTTCACCACATGGAGGCAGGATCCAGGTTCTCTCAAGCAATCCTGTGCATTGTCAACCCACCACATGAAAGCAGGATCCAGGGGTTGTCAGGCTGTCCCCTGGGTTCTCAGGCCCTCTGGTAGTTGGAGGCCAGACCCTGGCACTCTCTGGCTATCTGCTAAGCTCCTTGCTACTACCCTGATGGAGGTCCAAACCTCAAAAAAACTTTTTTAAAGAAAAAAGTTTTTAAATGGCACTTTGTTAGTTTGGGTGTGCACTCGCCCATATATAAAATAACTTCTGGACAAGAAAATCACCTAATGGCTTTCTCTATAAGATAACAAATTATGAATAATTTCTTTTTCCTATCAACATAGTCCTGGTAAAATAAAATATTAGAGGTGCTAGGAAGGTGGCTCAATGTGTAAAGTTCTTGCTGTCTAAACATGAAGACCTGAGTTTGGATCTTCAGCACCTACAGAAAAGCTAGGCATGTCAGCGCATCAGTAACTCTAATGCTGTTGGGTGAAGACAGCTGGATCCTGGAGGCTCACTGGCCAACTAGCCTAGACAAAACAGTAAGCTTCAAGTTCAGTGAGAGACCCTGTCTCAAACAGGGTGGAAAGCAACAGAGGATGAAATCTAATATTAACCTCTGTCCTCCATGCATGGGAAATGCATCTGCATACACACACACACACACACACACACACACACACACACACACACACAGACCAGAAAGGGAAGGGATGGGAAGGGAAAGGAAAAATGGAAGGGGCTAGGGTGAAGTCAATTTAATGCATTAATATGTCAATAGACAATAAGAGAGGCAACGGCATTGTGCATGTGACCAAGTTACACTGGTCAAGTCTGGTGGTTTGGAGAGCGGTATTGCTTAATTCCAGTATTTCTGAAGAACACACAGCTGTGGAATCTCAGCACAGATCCTTCCAGATCACCATGTCCTCTCAGACTTAAGCTTTCAGTGTTGTTCGGGATGGCTTCACCTCCTATTTACATCATAAATGGTTTTGCAAACCATTCTCAAAAGCCAGAAATGATAAAATTCCTTGAAAATTATCTTGAGCTCTAAAAGACTGTTTTCAAAGGAACATTACCTCATTGCATGATATGCTTCAAAAGCAAAACTCAGCTTATGCTGCCACTTGTTTGTATTTGGCATTTTGAGAAAGACAGAGTTGATTTGACAGCCTCTTGTTTTACCCACTAACCCTGGGCAGCCGTGGCTCCCTCCTGAGAGAAGGCTTCTGAGGCCATTCTTTCAGGCCTGTAGCTGAGACACCATGTCCTGGCCCCTGGAAACAGGGCACAGCCATGCTTAGGCGCATCTGCCCTTTTTGAATGCTCCCAACACATGAACAGCTACAGCTGGACCTGCCAGGAGATGCTTTGGTGACACAAAAGGCCTTTCCTTGCTGTTCTCAATGTCATGTGTGATGTTTGGGCTCCTGCTATTTCCATTATTTCTGAAGGTTGCTTCTTTTTCTTCTTTGGAGCACTAGCTTAAACTTGGGGATTGGGCTAGGGAGGTGGGTCAGTGGTAGAATGCTCACCCAGCATACATGAAGCACTAGGCTTGATCTCCAGTACTACAAAAAAACAAAATACAAACTTGGGAATGTCTTTCCCTTAGACATATTATTATTCTGTGCAAACCGTAGCATACAAGTATGCTAGAACAAATGATCTTTGAGATGGATAAGAATATCTGAGCTGTTCAATACAAATCAACCCTTGTGGGCTGGAGAGATGGCTCAGAAGTTAAGAGTACTGGCTGCTCTTGCAGAGGATCCAGGTTCAGTTCCCAGCATCGACATGATGGCTAACAACCATTTGTAACTCCAGTTCCAGGGTATCTGACACCCTTTTCTGACCTCCACATGCATTACACAACATAAGTGCATTTACATACATGCAGGCAATACACTCAAACACACAATAAAATAATGGAGATAAATAATATTTTTTAAAAAGCAAAATTTGTGTATATGTTCACATGAGTGTGCATGTGTATGTATGTGCATGTGGAGGGTAGAGGACAATTTCAGATGTTTCTCAGGAGCTAATCACCTTGTCTTTTGAGATAGGGTGTCTCACTGGTCTGGAGCTTACCAGGTAGGCTAGGCTGACCGGCCAGTGAGCCCCAGGGGCCCACTTGTCTCTGCTTTTTCAACTCTGAGACTAGAAGTATGCACCACCATAGCTTGATATCCTTTTCTTCCACATGGGTTCTGAGGATCAAACTCAAATCCTCATGCTTTCCAGGCAGTCACATTACCAGCTTAGCTCTCTCTCTAGTTCCTTAAAGCATATTTTTTTCTATTTGTTATTTTTATTTTGTATGTGTATGAGTGTTATACCTGCATGTAGGTTAGTGCACCCATGTCTTGCAATGCCCCCAGAGGACAGAAGAGGCTGTTGGATCCCTGGAACTGGAGTTACGGGCAGTGTTAGCTGTCATGTGGGTGCTGGGATTCGAACCTGGGTCTTCTGCAAGAACAGTCAGTGTTCTTAACTGCTGAGCCATCTCTCCAGCCCCTAAAGCATATTTTTAATTGGTGACATACAGTGTTTTATTTTAGTGTTGTATCCTTCTGCTGTCAAATCTTTATCGAGCTTCAGATATAAAAAATTTTTCTTTAATCTATTTCTTAAAGGAAAAAGAAACTTAGGGAGAGAGAAAATTGAACATTTTAATTGTATGCTTCAGGGATATTGATTTATTCACTCTGTGCCTCTCAGTGATATAAATGAAAAGGGATATCAAGCTAACTTAGAAGTTAGCAGGGGTTTTCCCAATTGGATTTCTGTGCAATAAATTAGGACAACAGGGAAGACTTTCATGGAAATTCTTTGAGTTTACCCTCATGTTCTTTTAGTTTAACATAACATTTTGGTTTTTAATCCCCTTCTATATGTTGATACAGGTTTTGATTTGTTATTGCCAATCAAAAAGAAGATATGTTTATTTAAGATTATGATGTATTTAACCTGATAAATAATATCCCTAATTTAAAATTATAGCTTTAGGTAAGGGGGAAGAGAATTTCATGTAAGTTACCTTCTTAATGATCATTAATATCCATAAATATTATTTAGTTCCTGATAAAGTCTTGGCATATACTACATTGTATACATTTGGGGGGTGGGCAGGGCATGCTAGTGATCTCATCCAGGGCTTTGTTCGTGTTAGGAAAGTGCTCTATTATTATCTCTAGACTTCTTTTGAGCTACCATAGAATTCAGAATCTGTCAACAAGGATCTTGTTAATGGGTGGGAGAACACTAGTGGACTTGTATGAAGACATAGTTACCAAGCCATGCTTGGTACTTCAGTAGAGGCTGTGGCATCGCCATCTGACCTGGCACTCAACTTTTCCAGCTGCAGGGAATGGTGGTTACCTGTAGCCTTCAGCTAAGTCTTCCCAGAATGGTCCAAGGGTGCCTTTTTTAGCTCCCTGAATGCAGGCTGTCTCCAATGTCTAGTTGAGGAGGGCAGGGAGATAGAGTCCCAAATTCCTGCCTTGAAGCAGGCTAACTCACAGGGAAGTTTTCATCTTCAGTGTACCCTGTGGGGCCCTCTTGACCTTTATCACAAACATTAGAATTTAATATTTCCTGTCTGTGTAGCCCAAAGGTCTTATTCCTTTGGTCCTTCCCAATGTATTTTGTGTACACAGATCTCTCTCAGAGTCTGATTTTTAGGGGACTCAGTCACAACAGTACCAAATGCTTATATAATACAATTGTGCTGGGTGGGATTGGGGTAGGGGTGAGGCAGAAGGATCACCACAAATTTGAGGCCAGCGTGGTCCACATAATGAGATCCTGTCTCAATAAATAAATAAATAAATAAATAAATAAATAAATAAACCTAGTCATCCTTCTCAACTACCTTAAGAAGGATTGAACTAAATCTTTTATCCCTCAAAATGCAAGATGTCCCATAAGCACTCAATCTGGACTGCTCTTCTAAAATTTATAACTACCAACAACTGAAAAAAATGCAAAGTAAGGGCTGGAGAGATGGCTCAATGGTTTAGAACACTGCCTGTTCTTGCAGAAGACCCAAATTCGAATCCCAGCACCCACATGGCAGCTAACAACTGTCCCTGGCTCCAGTTCCAGGGGATCAGACAGCCTCTTCTGTTCTCCGCCGGCATTGCACAACACGGGTGCACTTACTTACATGCAGGTATAACACTCATACACATAAAATAAGAATAATAAATTATTTAAAAAGAAAATTAAAAAATGCAAAGTAAAAAAAATAAAACCTCAATGAATTGTATTGTTTTCTAAACCAATTACTAATTTAATCCCCTAGCTTTCAGTTCCATTCTCTGCACTTAAAGTAAGTCTATTCAAAAGTCTCATTACCAGGGCTGGAGAGATGGCTCAACAATTAAGAGCACTGACTTCTCTTACAGAGGACCCAGGTTCAATTCTCCCAGCACCCACATGGCGACTCCGACCTTAACTCCAGTTTCAGGGGAATCCGAAACCCTCTTCTGACCTCCGCGGCATTGCACTATACAGGTGCACTCACTTACATACAGGCAATACACTCATACACATTAAAAAAAAAGTCTCATTATCAGGCCTGTAGAATGGTAGAATGGCCCAGCAGTTAAGAATACTTACTGTACTTGCAGAGAACCTGGGTTCTGTTTCCAGCACCCACATCAGGTGACTGACAATAACCAGTAACTCCAGCCCTAGGAGATCTTCTGGTCTCCTTGGGCACCTGCATGTACATAGTGCACATAAATTCATACAGACACACACACTCCTTTAAAAATAACAATAATGATAGCATGAGAAAGTCATAACCAACTTACTAAATGAAATTATACAATTAAGTCTGATATATGACTCCCTACTTATAATCTCAAGACCTTGGTGACCTGTTGTCCTCTCTTAGGTGACTTTTCAGAACTAATCTTTGCTAAAGCCATTGAAGCAGTTGCATTCATCTTCTTGACAGGTGTCTTAAAAGAAGTTAAATTCTGAAAGCGCATTAATACCAATCGCTACTGGCACCAGGGCATGCTTATTATTATTACTATCTTTATTTCATTTTAGTTTGTTGGGGGGAGGTTGCTTGTTTTGTGAGTTTCTTTTGTTTGCTTGCTCATTTTCTGTTGTTTAAGATAGGATCACAAGTAGCTCAGGCTGGCCCTGAACAATGGCTCCTCCTGTCTCCACTTCCTAAGTGCTGGAATTGCTGGTATATTCATTACACCCAGCTTAGTTTTTGTTTTTGTTTTACAGTGATGAGTAAGAATTGGGCCCTGTCCTAAAGTGACAAAGACATATGGGAAAATGTGTTCTTTGTTTCTTTGCATATGCTAGTCCTTCTGCTTGGAACACTCCTCCACCACTTCTTTATCTGGTTAGTTCCTACCACTATTCACACACTCAAAAATCTCAGCTGATCTATAGTCCCATAGAAAAGCTTTACTGATGTCCCAGCATTAGTGAGGAACCTTCCAAACTCTTCCATGGAGTCCTGACATGTTTTCAACAGAGAGTAAATTGTCCCTCTCCCTGCACTGACTTAACTAAGCAACTTAAGGTCAGGAGGGTGGACCTCAGTTCCATATCTACCACACAACATGTGTTCAATATATGGCACAGAAATTTCTGATCATGAAAAGCCCTGATAATCTTTTGAACCCAAGAGGACTTTTTAAAAACAGTTCTGCTATAGTTTTACCAAACCTAGGTTCAGCTTGTCCCATAGAGAAACCAATGTCCAGGAGATGAGTGCTGGGAAGAAGGAAGGCCTTTGTTGTATTCAGTGGAGTAGCAGGAGGTTTGTTCTAGGATCAGCTTCTCCCATCCAGGGGGCTGAGGAGTTCCAGGCACAGAGGAGGACTATCCTGTCTTTTCTGGAAATAGGTGGAGATCTTCCAGGAATTTGGTGCCACCTCCTGTAGCTTCTTTTATAGACTGGTGTTTCTGGTCATGGAAATTGGTCACAGTGCTTTTTGCCTTGAGGAGGGAAAGAGGTTAAACAAGTATAAGTCAAGTTAAGCTTATATTATACTAGTAAGCTTATTTTATAGATCAATACATTTTCCAAATGTTCAATATGTCGGCACTCAGAGCCAAGTAGACTCTGACTCAGGGAGCAGACACCATGTGAAGGGAGAGATATCAAGCCTTATCCTGTTCCTGTCACGTGTGGGCCAGGGGCAGACCTAAGTGAAGAGTCAGCATCTTCAGCAAAGCAACCTTCAAGGTTCTGAAAAGTGACCTAGACAAAATTATCAAAACCCATGGCAGAAATTTTATCTACAGCAAAGTCAGTATGTATTGCCTAACCTGTGGGTCCCAAACTCGTGATCTTTAAGTCAAAAGAGCTGGTGACGCTGGAGGTTTATTTAGGTTTTTTTTTGTTTTGTTTTGTTTTTTTAAGGTTCATATAGGCTTTTCCTCAGTAACACCAAGAGAAAGTGGTTCATCATGTAGGGGCTGTGATTCTACTCTGACAATATGCTTGACATCTGAGTTACTTCTGGGAGCTTACCAAGAGCACTATATGGAACAGAGTTTTTTCCTTGGTAACAGCTGCTTTAGAAGTGAAGATAGGCCTAAGGAGACAGCTCAGTTGGTAAAGTACTTGCCTTGAAAGCATGAGGATCTGAGTTTGAGCCCTCAAACCAGCATTTAAAAAGGCAAGTATGGTGGTGCACACTTGGATTCCAGAACTGGGAGGCAGAGACATACAGACCTAGTCTTGCTGGTTAGCTACCCTAGCCTCCTTGCTGAGTGCCAGCCCAATGAGGGACCCTGTGTCAAAAAACAAGGTAAGTGATACCTGAGGGATGGCACCCAAGTTTATCCCCCACACTTGCGTCTCCATACATTTGTGCACACACATGCATGCATGCACACACACATACAGAGAGAGAGAGAGAGAGAGAGAGAGAGAGAGAGAGAGGTAAAGATACACAAAGTACCACGAGTCATCATCTTAAAATGGTGTGATAAGTCAGACCTTAAATCTTTTTCCTTTTTCCTAAGTAAAGTGTTTTGAAAGTTACATACAAGAAAACAACTAAATGAGATGGTGAGAAATTAAAATGAAATGTCACTGCTATCAAAATGAGGTAACCATGGCTTTAGTAACGTTAGTTCAAAAAAGGCTAACAGACAAATAAAGACTACAGTCATTTTTACAAAGCAGCATCAATGTTATTCCTTTATCACATTGTGGGGAGAAAGACTATTTTTCCGTATATTCTAAATGTACTTTACAAAATACATTTTTAAAATCATAACATACTAGAATGCCTCTACCTATTAAGAAGAAAAGACAGACATCAAAGTTCAGTGAGTGTTATGGTTAATGCTGAGGATTAATTACTATCATAATCCAGCCTGTGCTTCAACGTTACCTAAGAATCAAATGTGTGGGCTTTCTTTGGACCATGTTACCATATCAGCCTCACTCTCTTCCAGTTTTAGGGAAGGAAGACTGAGTAAGAATGGGTAGAAACGGTATCTACAGTGGAAAAGTTTTCTGATTTCCTTCCCTGCTCCACCTCTTGGTGTGAGGATCTTTGATGCATCTATACCCCCATCACACACTGTTGTTGCCATCTTGGAGGGAAACTAAGGCACGGGATGTTCTAAAGGGAGGCAAAACATTCCACCCTGCAGGGAAGTCCCTGAAACTGACCAGATGCACTAGGCCCCTCCCTCCCTGGGCATATATAGGCATTAAGGACTGCTGAGAGACATTCTCAGACTAGTGAGTGACCTGGAAGAGTCAGGGATAAGCAGAGCCACCTGGAAGAAGCCGAGACCAGCCCAACTGCCTAGGAGAGGCTCACAACAACTGAGTTGCGTGGAAGAAACACTTTCCTACCTGACAAGCTGCCTGTAAGTTATGCAGTGCCTTCCAGGCTTCCAGCTTTTGTAAGTTGTCACCCATGCTGGGATGAGCTCTTGGTGATGTAGCTGTCTTTCTGTCTCTGCTCCTGTAAGTAGCCTTAATAAAATTCAGTTCACCAAGTTGGACCTTGGTGATATTTTTACTTTGTTCTGTCCTTGGCTCCCTATCTGGTGAGTAGATGCTTGTTCATGTCTCCCCAGGAACAGTGTCATTCAACACATATACAACCTCTGTTCTTCATCCAGGGTCCACCTAATTTCTTCTCACCTACTGGTAGAAGCCTCTAAACCTGGAGCTAGTGAGACCATAACGATTAGGGTAAAAGCAGCCAAGCACTTTGAACCAGTGACCCCGAATAGGACCATTAATATTTTAATAGGTGAATTTTTAAAAAGATTTATTTTGGGGCTGGAGAGATGGCTCAGCAGTTAAGAACACTGGCTGCTCTAGCAGAAGACCCAGGTTCGAATACCAGAACCCACATGGCAGCTAACAACTGTCTGTAACTCCAGTCTCAGGGGATCCGACAGCATCTTCTGACCTCCACAGGCATTGCACAACACAGGTACACTTACCGACATGCAAGCAATACACACATACACATAAAAATAATAAATACATTTTTTAAAAATTAAAAAGATTGACTACTATCTGGTCTTGGCCCCGCCCTCACCTCTCTCTGCTTCCCTGGGCCTGCACCACCAGCTAACTCTCCTAGCCTGCACTACCATCCTCAGGCCGCTTGGGGTAAGTCTATAGCGCAACTCTCCCGCCGGGCGCAGGGACTCCCAAAGCCACATTCACCCCTCTATCACCCCCTCCTCACTGTTCTATACTCCTAGTTTGAGCCCTGTGCCATTCCTAGCCTTGGGGCCCCAGACACCTGGGGAACCAATACTGCTTCCTGATCCTCTTCACCCAGTCCAACTGAGTGCCTTTCTTGGGCCCCAGGAGCACAGCTTCTGGTCCCGGCCCCACCCTCACCTCTCTCTGGGTCCCTGGACCTGTGCCACCAGCTAACTCTCCCAGCCTGCATTTTACCTTTACTCTCCCTGATCCTTTGCATCCAGTACAACCCAGCTACTCAATCCACTCCCTGGGAAATCTTGGGGCTTCTTCCCGCCCCATGTGCCTTTGCATCCCTGCGTGGCGCGGCCACCACCAGGGTCTCAGGTCAGTGTCACCCAAGTTCCTGGGGCCAAAAGCATTCTTAGAAGATTCCAGACCTAAGGAGAAAGTCTGAAAACTTCTGATCCACATTGGAATTGGGCCACCGCGGAACTCCTGAAGACAAAAACAATCCAGCCTCGACAATATAAAATCAAAAGAGAGAACCAGAAGCTTAGACGAACCAACTCTTCATACCCAAAAAGTAAACCACAAAGACACATAAAGCTCAAAAA
>NW_008330482.1:30817-32170 GCF_000622305.1 Nannospalax galili
ATGCTGCCCAGAACGCTCTCTTGCTAAGGGTGTAGAGGCTGACAGCTCTCCAGCAGCGAGCCACTCTTAGAGCCTTGCTGGTAGACACAGGAAACCAACTGAGTTAATATGACAGCCTTCTGTAAGGGAAGCCTGGAACTAGGGTTCCATACACAGAGATAAAGGGCCCACATCCATGCCTGCAGTGGACTCAGAAGGCATGGTCCAGTTCCAGGGCTCACTTTGGGGTCCACTGAGGTTCCTGTTGCCTTGCTCTTTGACTCTTCCTTCTGTCCCCAAATGAGCCCTTCACTCCTTCACAGATGATGATCCTGAGAGCACCCTCAGGAAGGTATGCATACAAATATCCTTTCCCAGAGTGCACTTTTTGAATTCAGTCTAAGACGTCACCTTACCATTCTTTCTGGTCTCATGACTAAACAGACCTTGGGGAAAAGGTCCTAGAGTGAAGACAAGTTCAGTTCTAGGTCAAAGCATCCTTAGCCACTTTCCATTTTGTTTTTATTTCTAAATACTTTTAGCGATCATTGAGAATGTCATACAATGTATTTTGATTATAGTCAGAACCATCCCCCGTTGCCGCCACCACCTTGTTACCCCCTCAACTCTATGTTCTTTATAAATATCTTTTAAAGGCTTATGGAATCTAATCCATGTTCTACAAATATTCTTGGGTGTGTGTCCATCCTCTGGAGCCTGGTCGAACTATCAAGCTTACTTGTTTTAGATTTATATTTATCATTTTTAATTATGTGTATGTGTGTGTTTCTATGTGTGGAAATGTGCATGTGAGTGCAGTGCCCATGGGGGCCAGAGGAATTGGATTCCCTTGCAGCTGGAGTTACAGACAGTTGTGAGGCTCTTGACATGGGTGCTGAGATTCAAACTTGGGTCCTATGCAAGAGCAATACAAGCTCTTAACCACTGCGCCATCTCTCCAGCCCATTAATAGGTGAATTTTTATTCCATTGCTAAGGAAGGAACCCAGGGCCTCGAGTCTTAGTGAGCACTCTACCACTGTGCTGCACTCCCATCCCCATGCAGAGGTCCTAACCCAAGGAGATGAATTCCTGTTTCCAAAGTTTCAGAATCAAGAAGCAAGAGCGGAAGGGCTTTAGGGTTGTGCCCATGGCTGCTGTCTTCTCTACCCACTAGACGGCTGGTGTGTCTTAGATCTTAGCTTCTATTTAAAAAGCAAAAACAAAAATGCTTCCTCCTTTCATAAAAATCCGAATAGAGTTGTTACCCCTGAAAAATTAAAATCACATGCTTTGAGAAAAATCACAATTATAAAAAATCTCTAGGTAATCTTTCTTCCAAATACTTCATAGTATCTGAAGTTACCAAAAAAAA
>NW_008330482.1:32188-36126 GCF_000622305.1 Nannospalax galili
TATGGTTACAATGCCCACTATCTAAGAGTAAAGGGATATTTTTTAATCTAACCAACTTCACTTAGCTAAATCATTCTGGAAAAATAAAATCAGCATTCGATCAAGTTCAGACATTTTTGGTGGTAGTTTGATTGCTGAAAGTCATTCAAGCTAGGCTGTCTTGCCTCTTTCCAAATTGTTTACAGTCATTCCACCCTCTCCAGGGGTTGTAGAATGACTCACCAACTTTTCTTCAAGCACACTATTAAATTAGGCTACAGTCTGGAACCAAACGTTTGTTCTTATAAGCATTTCGTGACTGTCATCTGCTGAAATGGGAGGCCGATTCAGTAGGCAGGCCTTATCTGCAGTAAGGCAGAGGCCGGATGGCAGGCCCACACTGCTGTCAAGCAGCATCCCCAGAGATTGAAACATCAGTTTTAAGGGTTGAAGAATTGACACTAAAATAGGAATGGCCAACTGAACTTAGGTGAAAAGCCATCATTTATTTTAATTCAGAGGCAACAAATGTCATGTGTGCTGAATTAAAGATGGCAAACAACTTCTTCCTTTGAATCTCAGTTTCCATTCAGATGCTTGCAGAAGACATGCGAAAATAAACAGTGCTTCCAAATTCCAGCTTGAAGAAATTAAAGGTGCTTTCAGTTTATTTTTAATTTCTTGGAGCAATAATTATTGAATATAAAAACTTTATTATAATAATGAATAATGGCCTCCATTGGTAGCATGCTATTATGAAAATCAAACATTCATATTGAAAAATATAAATGAGATGGCAGATGTAAAAGCACCTAGCATCATTCTTGAGTTCATTCATCCAACTCACTAGGCATCCCAGGATGCAGCAGTGAACAAAATATGCCCAGTCTCACACACAAAATAAATTAAATGAAGTGAAAAGGCACAAATTGAAAATTGGAAGAAGAAGAAAAAAAGAAAGAAAGAGAGAAAGAAAGAGAAAGAAAGAGAGAAGGAAAGAGAGAAAGAAAGAAAGAGAAAGAGAGAGAGAGAAAAAGAAAGAAAGAAAGAAAGAAAGAAAGAAAGAAAGAAAGAAAGAAAGAAAGAAAGAAAGAAAGAAAGAAAGAAAGAAAGAAAGAGAAAGATGGTAGTTGAGAAAAGCCAGGAAGGAGATGTGACTTTGAAGGAGCACTCCAGGCGGATCCACAGGTGCAAGGACCTGACACAGGAATGCCTGGTCCCACTCAGGGAAGGCTTGGAGGCCTCCGTGCAGGATGAGGAAGGGGAAGTGTGCTCTGAGATCACACTGACAGGCGACAGATTCCATACTCATTTAGAGCACTGCAGATTTTGGCTTTTGCTTTCTATGAGGTAGGAAGATTCAGAGCAGAGATGTGACACAATCTGACTGAGCCTTTAAGCAGCCTAAGGCGTCTGTGTTGCAAATAGACTGAAGAAAGCCAAGGATAGAAGTAGGCAGATGCTAGAAGCCCCAGAAATATTCACTTGCTATAGATTGCATTTTAACATTAAGCACCTCCTTTTTTTTTCAACTTATTATACCTTTTAAAAAATTTATGTTATTTTCTTGTTCTCCATTTACCTGGGATTGTATTATAGGCACATTTGAAAACAATACAGTTGTTATTTCTTTAAAACATTGGAGGAGCTTCAGAGACAGCTCAGCGTGTAAGAGTGCTTGTTGTGCAAGCAGGAAGGCCTGAGTTCAAGTTCCCAGAACCCATGCATCTGTAATACCAGAGGTGAATGGGGGTGGTGGGGACAGGGAGGGGATAGAGAGATAGAGAGGTAGGGAGGACAAGGGGTATAGGGGGCAGAGACAGGAAGATGGTTGGAGCCCTCTGGCTGCCAATCTAGCTCTAGGCCAATGAAAGACCCTGTGCCAAGAGAATAAAGTGAAGAGTGGCATCCTCCTCTGGTCTTTTTGAGCACCTGCACAGTCATGTGCACATATACCACACACACACACACACACACACACACAAACACAAACACACACCACACCACACTCTCAAATACATAAATCCTACCACAAATACATAATATATACATACATATGTACTTTTTAAAATTGAGTATGTTTCAGACTTTCCACCATGAAGTCAAAATGATCTCTCATTTATTTTTCTTAATTTGGTCACAGGATTAAAATAGTTTATTCTGGGAATGGAAAGATGACTCAGCCTCTGCTCTTACAGAAGACCTGGGTTCAGTTCCCAGCATCCACGTGGCAACTCACAACAGTCTGTAACTCAGTTCCAGGGGATCTGTTACCCTCTTCTGGCTTCTGAGGACATTACAAACATACATGGTACACACGCACAGGTCCAAGCAAAATACTCATACAAAATGAATAAATGTAAAAAGAAAAAGTTAGTTTATCTTCCCTGAGCAAAAACCAGGCTTGAGCATTTGTCTAGCATGTGCAAGGCCCTGGGCTTCATCCCCAGCACTATCAAAACCAAGCAAGAAACTACAGATTAGCAGGATAGAGAATAGCCATAGCACCAATGACAAGCAGATTCAGAACACAGCAAGCAAATTTGGATGTTCCCTGAGCAGTAAGTGCTGGGCAGTGGATTAACTCATTTACTCCTTGCAGTAAGTTGCTGAAGTGGTCTTATTATCATTCTCATTTTCACAAATGAGTATGATAGAAGTTAAGTTACTGCTACTGGGGGTTGTACAGCTGACACAGGCCAGGCATGGCCTGGAACATAACCTGTGCAGATGACTGTCACATTACACTGCTGTTCCCCATCCCTCCTCCCAGACTCCCACTGAGAAAGGCAAAGAGAGAAGCAATCAGGAAACTCTTCCCAGAAATTAACCTTGTAAGCTCCCCAGCCTCACTTATTTTATTGTGGTCAATATATGCAGCAATGATAGTCTAACAAAGGGGACTAGAAAGAGGAGACCAAAAAAAAAAAGCAGAGATCACACCTCAGGGTTCATGAAGCACCCCCAGGCACTGAGGGCTCTGTTTGTTATGGCCACCAGCAGTAAGTCTAGTCTGTCACAGAATGGGATGTAGGGGAAAGAAAACACCCCTCCAACTCCTTAAGCTGGTTAATGAATAAATGGCATTTCTGTTTATAAATCAGCCTTTTGTAAGTTTGATTTCCTCACTGAGCACCTCCCCTCCCCTCTATTGCTCCCTCCCTCCCAACTATCCCTTTTCAACTGCCTCCAGGGACCCAGCACTTTCTCAGCTCACCCATCCCCCTAGCACACTCCCACCGAGGCTGAGCTCCAGCCTGCCAGTCAGCCTTGCTTGCATACCAAGGGTCCCAGTGACTGGTCTGAGTTGTTTACAGCACAATACAAATTTATTCGGGGAAAGGCTTTTAAGTTATTTTTGTGGAGTGATTTTGATTTATTTAGTCTTTTCTCATCTAACTAAAGAAGCTAAACATTTCAGTCCAAAAATCCAATTTGCCTTTTTAGGCTCCTGACCTATTGACTCTCAGGATGTACAGGGCCTGTCTTACATGGCAGTCTCAGGAGGGGAAAGCAAGGTGCTAGCATCTGTATCTAATGCAGTTGATGTGGTATCAAGACTAAATGCATATCTTGCTGTAACTTGGTGAGGAACTGCATTTGGAGTTTAAATGAACTGGTAACTGACCACTGGAAAAGGACCAAAAAGGTTAAATTTTGTTTAGCTGCTGCTTTCAAAACTCTTCTCTCTTCTGAGGCCTTAGCCTGCCATTGGACTAATTGAACTACTTAGCACATTACTTTTCTCACATAAAATTTGGCATTTTTTTCTCACACACACACACACACACACACACATACCTACTGTCTTCTTTTTTCTTTTGAGACAGGGTTTCCCTGTAGCCTCAGCTGGCCTGGAACTTACTATGTAGACCAGGTTAGCCTCAATCTCACAGAGATTCACCTGCCTCTGCCTCTCTAATGCTGGAATTAAAGGTGCTTGCTACCACACTTAGCTA
>NW_008330482.1:36493-57260 GCF_000622305.1 Nannospalax galili
TACTGTCTTCTTTTTTCTTTTGAGACAGGGTTTCCCTGTAGCCTCAGCTGGCCTGGAACTTACTATGTAGACCAGGTTTGCCTCAATCTCACAGAGATGTCTCTGCCTTCCAAGTCCTGAAATTAAAAGTGGCAGCCCAGCATACTATCTTATATAAAGACTTCCTTCATCTTTTAAAAATTCATTTATTTATTTTTATTGTTTTCAAGTATGTGTACGTGCGTCTATGTCTCTGTGAGTATGAGCATGTGAGTACAGATGCCGGCAGAAGCCAGAGGTGGCAGGTCTCCTGGAGCTGGAGTTACAGACATTGGAAGCCACTGGAAGCTCGGGTCTTCTGCAAGAGCAGCACATGCTCTTAATCACCGAGCCTTCTCTCCAGCCCCTCTTTTGTTTTCTTTTTAAACACTTTTGTGTTTTAAAAAGTTTTGTTTTGTTTTCTCCACTCTATAGAGTATAGAAATTGTTCTGGGAAGAAGGACGCAGGGGCCACAGAGCAGCAGTGAGGAGATTTCACCTCACAGCACGCAGCACTTTCTACCCTTGGAAATTTGAACACTATTTTTGTGAACTACTTTATTCATCAGTTGATTTATTTTTAAAACGAACCTATTTCAAATTGAAAGAAATTAGGTCCTCCCTTATGTAGGATCAAAAGCATCATATCATTTATGAAGAGCTTACTTTAAAAAATAGAATTACAAATCATAAAGAATGTGATTATATAACTTTCTGGAAGATGGATACAGCTGGAGATATTGTTAAGTAAAGTTTGTCAGATTCATAGCATGTTTTTTTCTCATGTAGACCATAGAGGAGTCTTCACTGATATATAAAATCATACGTGTATGGAGTGTATGTGTGTATATGTGTGTGTGTGTGTGTGTGTGTGTGTGTGTATGAAAGCAGGAGAGTGAGAGGGAAGGAGACTAGTCAGAGGAGTAGGGAGAAAGGGGAGGGCATGGGGGATGAATGTGGTCAAAATGCATGATATACTTGGAGAAAATGTCTTAATGAATCCCAACACCATGTATAATGAACATATTTCAGTAGAAAGTTTAAATTTTTATTATTTTATGTCTATGAATGTTTTGTCTGCATGTATGTAAGTACACCACATGTGTGCAATGCCTGAGGAAGCCAAAAGACAGCAAGTGTTGGATCCCCTGGAACTGGAGTTACAAACAGTTGTTAGTCACCATGTAGGTGCTGAAAACTGAATCCAGGTCCTCTGCAATAGCAGCCAGTGCTCTAAACTGCTGAGCCATCTCTCTAGCACCAATAAAAATGTTTTTAAAAATAAAATAAGCTTCTCTGGATAAACACTCATTTATGAAACATTTCTCAAAACTGCCTATCAAATGAACCCCTCTGATAAATACTTAGCCACTGTCTTAATTTATTCTCTATTGCTATAACAAAATACTAGAGACTAGGTAGTTTATAAAGAATAGAAAATTTTAATAGAGATTTAATATTCTAAAGAATAGAGATTTTATTATTTTTACTCTGTGTAGATGACTGTATTGCCTGCGTGTACGTAAGTGCACCTGTGTCATGCAATACCCGAGGAGGTCAGAAGAAGGTGTCGGATTCACCTGAAACTGAAGCTACAGATGGTTGTTAGCTGCCATGTGGGTGCTGGGAATCCAACCTGAGTCCTGTGCAAGAGCAACCAGCGCTCTTAACTACTGAGCCAATTCTCCAGCCCCAAGAATAGAGATTTAAGCTAAGTGTTGTGGTACAGGTGTATAAATCCAACGTTCAGAAGTCTGAGGCAGGAGGATTGCAAGTTTGAGGCCAGCCTAGGCTACATAGTGAAATCCAGGCCAATCTGAGCTACAGGACTCTTACAGCCCTTACCATCAAGACCTCATCTTCAGCTAATCCTAGTTACTTCTCAAGTTCCCACTTCCAGATACTATTAACATATGAATTTGGGAATTAAGTTTTCAATACACGAATTTCTAGGGAGATGGCGTTCATACTGAGTTAGGAATTCTGACAATATATTCTCTTTCTTTAGGGTGCTTTTTAAGAAAAAAATACATTTTTTTGGTAGTCACAGTAATGCACCTTCCTAAGTCTACCTGCTTTTTTGAATTACACAGAAAAGCATAACTTTTCCTTTTCTTCTTTCTGTCTCTGTTCTAAGCATGCTTTTCCTAACACTTGGGCTTCACTTTCTCTGAGGTCCCTCTCCCTGTCACGTGGTTGCTTGTCCACAACGAGGCTGACCTCCATGCCTGCCTAACTCAAACAGCATGGCTTTCTCCCTTTTGTCTTCTCTCTCTCCCTCCTCTGGGCAGCTGCCAAGATTTACAGCTTGTCTGCTTTGGGGTTTTTCTTTTAAATGCTAATAAAACTGACTTCCAGCTTCAAAGCAATTTTTAAAATTTACATTTATTTATTTTGTGTGTAGGTGGAGGATTCAGGTGCCACAGACTAAGTGCGGAAGTTAGAGGACAACTTGCAAACATGAAAGTAGGGAGTCTGTTTTCTCTTTCTACCACATGGATTCCGGGGATCAAACTCAGGTTGCTAGGCTTGATGGAAAGTGCTTTTACCCACTGAGTCATCTTGCCAGCCCTGTTTAGTGTTTTTTAAGACAGGATCTTACTGTACAGCCCTGATCTGCCTAGAACTTGCTATGTGGACCATGTTAGCCAAACACTTGCAGCAATCCCCCTGCCCCTGCCTCTTAAGTGCTGGGATTACAGGTGTGCCCCACCACTCTCAGCTATGACTGTGTATTTGTAAAACATTTTTAGAGAGGTCTTATGGTAGTGTCATGTATGGTGGATTAAATGGTGTCAAGCACAGGCTCCAACAATTTGAACACTTGGTCCCCAGTGGATGGCACTATTTGGGGGTGGGGGGGGTCATGAAACCTTTAGGAGGTGTGACCATGCTGGAAGAAGCATGTCACTGGGGGTGGGCTTTGAGAGGTCTTAAGCCTTGTGGGATTTCTAGTTTTGCCCTACTTCTTGAGCTTGCTTGAAGATGTGAGCCCTCAGCTTTCTGTTACATCTGCCGCCTGCCATGCCTCCCTGCCATGCAAACTCTTACCCTCCAGAACTGTAAGCCAAATAAACTCCTCCTTGTGTAGGTTGCCCTGGTCGTGGTGTTTTATCACAGCAACAGAAAAGTAACTAATACATCATGCTTCATATTGTATCATTAGCAATAAAATACAAATATAGCAACAAATGCTGAAAGGCATTCATTATTAAAGAACAAAGGATTCTGCTTAAGGTGGCAAAATTCTCAAAACATTCTCAAAAATTGAAGAAAAAAAGAAGAATGTTGTGCTTAATATCTTTTTAAAATATCTGAGGAAACAACACAATAAATATAAATATGGTTAAGGAGAAGCCACATACTCCTGTCACCAAGCCTTCTCTATAGAGACAGATGTTCTAAAACCACGAGCCAAAACAAACACCTCTTCCCTTAAGTTGCTTCTGTCTGGTGTTTTGTTCCAGTGAGCAGAAGAGGAACTAATGAGGACAGAGGTCCTCACCTATGGGGGGGGGGGGCAGCCCTCATCAGATACCAAATCTGTTGTCATGCTGATTTAGACTTCCCAGACTCTAAAGCTGCTTTTATTGTTTATAAACTACCCAGCCTAAGGTATATTTATATAGTAGTCAAAAAAAAATAAGACAACACTTGTTCTGTCTCAATCCAAACTATGTATGTTACAATTCAGTGGTGACACTAATAACTTGAATTAGTGCAGACCCCACATACGAAAGAGGACATTCCCCACAGATTGACCTAACCTCAGATACCAGGCACACTGAATGGATCCCCAGGCCACTCTCACCACTTATTAGGTGGTTGTAAATTCACTATTCTCCACATTTCCCTTAGATTAGATAATTCACTAGCGTGAACTACAGAACTTTGGAGTTAGTACACCAACAAAACAATTGCCTGAACAAAGCCTGACTCAAATTTAGTTTTTAAGAGTGGGCCTGATCTCAGAGGTCACTTGTTCCTTCAGTCTCTTGGAACTATCTCCTGGAACTGTGCTGACAGAATGGTTCCTGGAACCCTTTTCTTTGGAACTGTGTCCTGAGTCAGGCTTCATCTATGATTTTATTCAAAATGTTTTTTTCAGCTTCAATTGGTGACATACAGGTTTGGCTCTACCCTTAACAGACCATCCTGTCTTTCATTCCTAGTTCTAAAATATTTCATTCACACAGGTCATGCGTTTTTCCCAGTCTTCACTGTGTACAATGGAGATAGAGCAATTGCCCAGGTCACAAGACACAAGAGCACATGGTTTGCTGGGGTTAATTAAAAATCTTTAGTTGCTGGGCATAGCCTTTAATCCCAGTACTCCAGAGGCACAAAGGCAGGCAGATCTCTGTGAGTTCAAGGCCAGTCTGGTCTATATAGCAAATTCCAGGCTACAGGGAGACCCTGGCTCAAAAAGACCAAAAAAGAAAAAGTCATTAGTCCAGATTATAAATGTCCATTTAATAAATAAAAGTCATTCCTACACAGAACTCAGGAAGAACTTTTTTTTCTCACAGTTTTAGTAAAAAGAATAAAGATCAGGTTGAGCATGAAGATGGTACCTGTAAGGATCCCACCACTTGGGAGGTAGAAGCAGAAGGAAGGATCAGCATTTCAGAGCTACACAGCAAGCTTGGGCTATCCTGGGCTACAAACTCCAAAAAACCAAAACCAAGCAACCAACCAGTCCAACAAACAAAAGATCAGGAATAGCTAAGGAAGAAAATACATAGGACTGGGTGAAAGTCTAAACAGGAAGTAACCACTAAGAGGTAGGGTTTCTTTGAATGGTAAAGAAAATGTTCTTAAAGTAGATAAAGCAGTAATCATTGTATAACCTTTTAATATACTAAATTCTGAGTGTAAGAACAACTGAACTGTACAGCTTAGAAAGATTAATTTATAGTATGTGAGTTATCTGTCAAACCTTCATTTAAAAATCAATCAGCAGGGCTGGAGAGCTAACTCAGCAGTTAAGAGTACTGGCTGCTCTTCCAGAGAGCCTAGGTTCAGTTCCCAGCACCTATATGGTAGTTAACGACTGTCCGTAATTCCAGTTCCAAGGGATCTGACACCTCTTCTGGCCTCCACCCGCATTGTACCCATGTGGTGCACTTACATACATGCAGGCAAAACACTCAGACAAATAATAAATGGTCAAATCAATCAGTCAATCAGCAGGACTCGAGAGATGGCTCAGCAGTTAAGAGCATTTTGCTGCTCTTGCAGAGAACCTGAGTTCAATTCCAAGCACCTATGTCTGACAGCTCACAAGTGCCAGTAATTCAAGATTCAGGGGTCTGATGTCCTCTTCTGGCCTCCTCAAGTATTGTGCACACATGCATAAACACACATATAAATTTTTTTTATAAGAAAGGAAGGAAAAAATCATCAGGGGCTGGAGTGCAGTTAAGAGTACATACTTTTTTAGAGAACCATAGTTCAGTTCCCAGCACCCACATCAGGCAGCTTATAGCTGCTGAAACTCTGGTTCTGATCTGATGCCCTGCTCTGGCCTCTACAGGCACCATACTCACATGCACAGACACAGACCCACACATACACATAAATAAATAGTAAAATAAATCTCTAAAACCAAAAACAAAAAATCCCATGAGCAGCCAGGTGTGGTGGGTGGTGCACACCTGTAATTACAGTACTCAAAGAGGCTAAGGCAGGAAGATCATGATTGAAAGTCAAACTGGGCTACACAGAAAGATGTTGTTTCAGAAAAAGTCAGTCAATGAACTAGGTAAGAATTTGAAAGTATAAGAAAAAACATTCCACTTAGTAAGACCCAGACATGGAGGCACACACCTATAATCTGA
The DNA here is from genome assembly GCF_000622305.1 of Nannospalax galili. NCBI lineage: Eukaryota > Metazoa > Chordata > Mammalia > Rodentia > Spalacidae > Nannospalax > Nannospalax galili. The sequence goes on from NW_008330482.1 coordinate 42,352, forward strand.
ACACATGGGAGGATGAGGAAGGATAATTTTGAGTCCAAGGTCAGCCTGGAATACATAGAAGTTCCATACCAGTCTGGGCTCTATGGAGTCTATCTCAAAAAACATATAGCAATAGTGATGATGATGATGATGATGATGATGATGATGATGATGAAATGATGATGATATTAACAGTAGCAGCAATGTTAGCAAAATGAATTGCAAGACTGGGTATGTAGCTCAGTTGATAGAATATTTGCTTAACATGTGCAAGTCCCTGGGTTTGATCCTCTATAACACACATACACACACGATAAAAAGAAAACCTTAAAGATAACCAGGTGTGGTGGCACATGCCAGTAATTCCAGCTCAGGAGGTTACAGGAGAATTGTTACTTTGGGGCTAGCCCAGGTTACATGGGGAGATCCTATCTTTAAAAAAATTAGACATCTACACTTGTGCTTTGATATAGAAATCTTAGAGTAATAAACAACTATTCACTTAAAGATTTATTGCAAGAATGTCCATTGATGTGTAGTTTATAAAAGTTAAAAAAAGAAATAAGGCTGGGTGATGGTTCCATGGGTAAAGTACTTGTACAAGTATTAGGATTGGTATTCAGGGCCCCAGCACCCACTTAAATGCTGACAGGCACGGTGACCCAGCTGTAGTCCCAGAACCCCGGAGCAAGCTGGCCAACTGGACCAGCTCTATCAGTGAGTTCTGGGTTCAAGTGAGAGAACTTATCTCAATATATAAGATAGGCAGTGGGGGCTGGAGAGATGGCTCAATGGTTAAGAGCACTGACTGCTCTTGCAGAGGACCCGGGTTTGATTCCCAGCACTCACATGGCAGCTATGAACCGTCCTTAACTCCAGTTTCAGGGGACTCCAAAGCCCTCTTCTGACCTCTGCGGCAATTGCATGACACAGGTGCACTCACATACATGCAGGCAATACACTAATACACATAAAATTAAAATAATAAATAAAATAAAACAAAAAAAAAGATAGAGATTAATCAAGGAAGACCTAACATCAACCTCTGGCCTCCACATGCACATACACACATGTGTACATGTACTTGCATACACATGGGCACCCATCCACATGCAAACAAGTATACATGCACATGCATATCTCATTTACATAAATATACAAAAGAAGTTTTTAAAAAGAAACAATAGAAATGTTTGTTAGCAGTATATTGATTAAATGAGTTCTGATGTATCCATACTGTAAAACCTTACCCATCTATTGAATGATTTTGTTATGTTTTTGATTTTATGTTTTGAGACAAAGACTCATTCTGTAGCCCAGGGTGACCTGGAATTATGTAGCGTAGGTTGACCTCAAACTCTTAGCAATTCTCCTGCCTCAGCTTCCCAAATGATAGAAATACTGGTGTGAGCCACTATGTCTGTCTTTTAGTGATATTTTTAATGTCATCTTTATTGACATGGACAATATTTATTACATGTTGGTGAGTTAAATTATAAAATGATGTGAGTTGTCTTTTTAAAAAAATATATGAACTATGTACTCAATTTTAGCAGCAATCTGGATATAAATAAACTATCGTGGTTTCTGATCCTTTTTCAGGTATGTCCTTTTCATTTTCCTAATTGTGTAATAAAATGATTTTTAAGGGGACTTGGGAGGTTGCTCAGTGGTTAAAGTGCTTATCATACAAGCAAGAGAACCAGAGTTCAGATCCCCAGAATCCACATCAATCTCCAGGATTACATAAATAAATGTAAGCTGAGTGACCCTGATCATCTGCCTATTATTCCAGTCTTGGAAGGGGAAGACAAAAGGTTCTTGGAGCAAGTCACTGGAGAATCTAACCATATCTACCAGTTTTTGGTTTGAATAAGAGACCCTGCCTCAAAAAGAACAAGGTGGGGAATGATCAAGTAAAACTTCCAACATCAGTTTCAAGCTTATACACACATATGTACACACATGCTTAGGCACACACACATGTGCCTATACATATACTGGAGCTGTGGTCCCTAGCGGTGAACCATAGTTTCATATCCCTCTGGTGGTGGGCTGATGGTGGAGCAGATTGAATGATGGAGGACCTCCTGATGTTGGGCAGCAATTTCAGCCTTCTCTGAGTAGATGCATTCCCCACAATCCCCGCCCCCAAGTTCCTAGCTTGTGCATGGCAGTAGCTTTGCCTGTATGGTGGGTTTATGCTGGGGACAGGGTAGGTTTCTGTCATTTGCAGATTCTTGTCTTGGGAAGACTGATTCTCAAGAATGGACTTCCCACTTTCCTGGATGATCAGCTATGGTCTTGATTCCACACGTGGTCCTGGGCACCCAGGGCTTGATGTTGGACTTTTCCCATTCCCATGAACCAAGAGGTTTCTCCATCATTTTTCTATTGCTCTTCTATAGTCTCAGTGTACCTTCACCTGAGCCCTACCTACAATGTAATTCACTTAATTGAACTTCTAGAGATAAAAAAAAAAAAAAAAATCACAGTCTGGGAAGTTAGAAAAAAAGGGGGCCAGGGCTGTAGTGCAGAGGTACAGCATTTCATAAGCTCAAGGCTCAGGGTTTAATCACCAGTGGGTGTGGGGATGGGGTGGGAGAAAAATAAACTTATTCCAAGGGCTTGGGGGGTTGCAATTCAGCATGTGCCCTGGGTTCTGCCACAAAAAAAGAAAAAAAATGTTATTATTTGGAGAACAAGCACTAAAATATTCAGAGAACTTTGTTTCCTTCCTTAGGATTCCCTTTAAGTCCACAATTATCTAAAAAATGTTCAATAAACAAGATACAATTAAACAAACAAAAAAAACTTAGTTGGAGGAGGGGGAAATATGATAAAAATATATTGTATGAGACTTTCAAAGAATCAATAAAATGTTTTTTGACAAAAAGATCACATACACACAAAAAATCTTACAGTGGTTGTAAAGGATCACAAAAAAATGAAGTCTAAATAAATTACAGTGATGGAAACAATTAACAGAAAGGATCTGTGATTGTTACGGGGATGATAAATCAACCCAGCATCACACACTGTCTTTTAGATGCAGCCACCCAACCCCTACTGGGGAATTCTGGAGCACTGTTGAAATGGCTGTTTCATTTTATTTACTCCTTTTTTTCGGAGAAAACCCAGCCTGAAATTGGCCTTCCTTCCTGTTTCTGCATATCTTTAAAAAACAAAAATAAATCCTAGCATAATGGTATGAAAACTTGGTTCTTATTGTAACACATCCTAATTTAATTATAGTAATTAAATGGGCTACTCCCTGTAAAAGTCAATGTGGTGCCCAACAGACTTAAAAGAAAATTTCCTCTTGCACGAATGGACATATGATGTGTTCAAACTCCATACAATGAGTCCCAGAGTATCAATCATAGATGCTATATTTGGGGCACTATCCACCATGTTTCTTTTTATCCTGTAGCTCAGTCCCCACAAAATGTAGAGAAATCTATGATGTGGTTACTATTTGTATTAGTTACTTGTTACTATGACCAGATACCTGACAAAAAGCATCTCAAGGGAGGAAGGATTTATTTTAGCTTACAGTTTGAGGGAATACTGTCCATCAGAGTGGGGAAGGCATGAGAGAAGAAAGAGGCAGCTGATCACAATCAGGAAGCAGAGTAACAAATGCTGGTGCTCTGTTGACTTTCTTCTTTTTCATTCAGTCTAGGACCACAGGTCATGGAATGGTACTGTCCACATATAGGGTGGGCCTGTCCACCTCTGTTAGTCTAGATATTCCCTCACAGAGATTTGTTTCCATAGTGATTCTAGATCTCATCAAGTTTATAATCAAAATTAACCATTACAACTGCACCCATGTCAGCTAGATACCCAAATACATCATTTCTAAGTTATAATCTTCCCTTATCCTGTAACGTCACAGTCACATCATAATACAAAATGCATTCAGTCTGGCTTCAAAAGTCCCCATCATCTTTAATGATTCCAACAATGTTTAAAAGTGTAGGTACAGAGTCTCTTCCAAGACTCAAGGCAATCTCTTAATTGTGAGCCTATATAATGTAAAAAAAAACAAATTATAGACTTTCACTATACAATGATACAGGATAAAAACTTTCATTTCAAAGGGAAGAATGGGGCTATAAAAAGAATGATTGGACCTAAGGAAGACACAAACTTATCAGGACAAACATCAAATTCCTCAGCTCCATTTCCTAAATCTGGGGCTTATGTTGGAATCATCTGGGCTCCAAAGGGTTTAGAAACACCCCCCGACCCCATCCCCAACACCAGTTCTGCTTCCTGTCTCTTGGGCAGGCTCCAGTCCATGTGTGCATATTTCCTTGGTGGATATCCATGGTCCTGGTATCTCCAACATCATGGGGTTTCCATTGCAACTTAGGCTGCACCATCACAGCTTCATGCAATGTCCTCCCAGGGTCTGCTTGCTGGAACTCTGACCTTGTCACACATTGCCTGGCCTTAGAAGCTTTCTGGAATTATGATGAAAGAATCCGTGACCACCCTCCTCCCTCCTGAATCTTTCATGCCACACAACCAGTACCATGTGGACCAGTACCAATATTGATAAATTCTATTTCCTTCTCAAGATGAGTCCTGGCTGGCCCCCTTGGACTACAGTGGCCCTTGTGTGCTGACCCTGGACAAACACTTGTCTAGGTGGCTGCTTTTTAACCAGGGAATGCATTCAGCAACACTCTCAGTTTCTATTCTTTCCTTTCAAATGAATTTGCATTTTCAGAAGATGGGCCTTCAGTGGGCGGGGCCTTGCCCTCCAGGCACTCTTCCTGTTGTCCCAGGACAGCCTGCCAGCTTTCTCTTTCTCTCTCTCTTCAGTAAGTTTTGTGTTTTATTGCTGTGGTGACCCCAGGTCTTGACCAGAGGTACTACTTGTACAATAGTACAAGTACCAGCGGCACTGTTGTCCACATGGTACTGGTTTTGTGGCAGGAAAGATTCAGGAGGGAGGAGGGTGGCTACACCCTCTTTCATCACAGTTCCAGGACCGACCACTCGTACTTCCACTGCTGCTTCTTGGTTTTCAGTTTCTCTTCCTGCTTGGTGACCAGGCAGCACATGACTCTCATTTTATTGAGCCACAGGTCCAGGGGCTTGTACTTCCTGCCTTTATAGAGGTTTTCTTTTCTTTCTGAGTGGTTAATGGAATGTACGGCCATGGACGATGGATCTTTGGACAACTGGGATCTTAGAGAGTTGGATGCGGCCCCGCCTGCCACTTTAGTCAGCTCCACCCTCGCATGGTCCAGCCGTTTCAACTCCTCCTTCTTCCCTTTGAAGATCCAGAGCCTTAATCTTGGCCATGGTGGCACTGCTCGTCCTTGCCACCTGAGGGAAAGCCAGGTTTGCCTTTAATGGCATTGATTTTTAAATAGTTACAGATACTTTGTTATCTGCAAACTTTGTCCAAAACTTTAAACTGGCTCATACACATTTCCTTGCCTCAACTGTGCATTCGTCTTATTCTCCAGCTCCACTTTTTGCTATCTCTCACTCGAAGAGCTGAATGAGAGAAGTGAGCATCAACCACAGCATAGCCTGAATGCTGTGTTAACATTTCCTCTACCAAATAAATTAGCCTAGTGCCTTTAAATTCAATCCCATTCAAATTCTCAGGACAAGTAAGAACAACAAAATTCTTTGCCAGAGTATTACACAAATGACCCCTAGCCCAATTCCTGACAGACTCCTCCTTGCCTCTGAAACACCATTGCAGCATTTAAGCCATGTAATTATTATGCCTTAATAAAAAAAGAGCCTGACTCTTAGCATCCATTTTAAGGCCAAGAGTGGAACTAAGCTTCTGAGAACCTGTTCCTTCATATTCCTCAATCAAGAGCTTTGCTCATTCTTTGTTGAAACAGTAGTTTTGACCTGAAATGGAGAAGTAAAAGTCAGACCCCTCATTATCTTATCAGAGAAGAATTTTCCCCTTTGATCCCTAGACCTAGAATACCACACACACAACCTCAAACAGATAGTTCTCAATTTCTCTCATTGTTTGCAATGAGAAAAGCTCTGTCTGCAATGCTTTGATGCTTTGATATGTAAGGCATGCATACACATATTCATACACTATGTTGGATGGAGGCCAATGAAGGGTCCTGAGGAATGAAGCCCTTATGGCCATGTCACAAGAGGAGCACCTGACTTAGTAAGCTTGTTTACATTACAGACAGTAACTTTTTGGTTGTAACCTAAAGTAAAAGTCACTAGTGCACAATATGTCCATATTATAAAAGTCACTCCTACGCTTCATGAGCACAGCCCCCACATTTTTCTCAGCATTCTTGTTTTCCAAGCTCCCATCAGAATATCATCAGTTCAGCTTATGGTATTCAAGTCATTTTTCTAGCCAGACATCCCAAACTGCACATTCCTCTTGTAAATCAGTTTGAAAGGCCTAACAACTTCATGGTCAAGTTCATCACAGCAATAGTCCCATTTCTTGGTATCAATTTTCTGTATTAGTTACTTGTTTTGTTACTGTGACAAAATACCTGGCATTAGATAACTGATGGAAGTGTTTATTATGGCTCAAATTTGATAGAACAGATCATCATGGCAGGGAAGGCATGACAGGAAGTTGTGATAGCTGGAGTGTGAGGCAGCTGGTCACATTGCATCTGCAATCAGGAAACAGAGGGTGATGAATGCTGGTGCTCAGCTCACTTTCTCTTTAAAATGTCCGGGATCCCTGCCTATGGAATGGTACCAGCCACATTAAGGGAGGAGCTTCCCATCTCAGTTACCCCAATTTAGTAATCTTTCACAGACAAGACTAGAGAGTTGTTAACATGGTGATTCTAAATCCAATCAGGTTGCTAATCAAGATTAACTATCAAATTATTTAAGTATGCTAATAATAAGATTTAGTGTCTTAGACTGGGCCTCTCAAGAAATAAACTCTGAGGAGAAATAGATGGTTCAGGGGTTAAAAGCATTTGCCATGAAAGTCTGACACCCAGGTCTACAAAGTTGTCGGTAGGCAGCCACATACATACTGTGGCACATGCATGCCCACAGCCATACCACACACGCACACACACACACACGCACACACACACACATACACACACATATCATGCATATACACAATCACACAATAATAATAAAGTTAAGAAATATTTGAGATCAGACTTGATAGTACATGCCTTTAATCCCAGCACTCAAAAGGCAGAGTACTCAGAGGCAAGCAAGTCTCTGTGAGTTTGAGGCCAGTCTGATCTATATAGAGAGTTCCAAGGCTATATAGTTAGTCGATAGATAGATAGATAGATAGATAGATAGATAGATAGATAGATAGATAGATAGATAGATAGATAGATAGATAGATAGATAGATAGATAGATAGATAGATAGATAGATAGATAGATAGATAGATAGATAGATAGATAGATAGATAGATAGATAGATAGATAGATAGATAGATAGATAGATAGATAGATAGATAGATAGATAGATAGATAGATAGATAGATAGATAGATAGATAGATAGATAGATAGATAGATAGATAGATAGATAGATAGATAGATAGATAGATAGATAGATAGATAGATAGATAGATAGATAGATAGATAGATAGATAGATAGATAGATAGACAGATAGATAGATATATAGATGATAGATAGATAGATAGATAGAAATATACTCTGAACAGAGGTGTGTGTGCAGAAAGTTATTAAGGAACACATTTGTAAGGGAGTATAGGTGATAAGACAGGTGGAACTTGGCCTAAGCTGATCTCATGGGGAGCTCAGAGGTAGAATGGTTCATCTGGTTGTCTTGGAATGAGGTCCTTTCACCCAGGCCCATGCCATTATACCTACTCTTTCCTCCAAAGAAGGGAATCTTAACCTTGGAGTAGGGTATGTCCTTCAGAGAAGGCAGTTCCTTGGAAGGACTCAGTTGTAACCTGACCATCACCAATGCTCTGGAGTTATATTGGTCTCCAATCTGAAGGGGGTGGTCCTGAGCTGAGTGCTATAGCATGGACTGAAAAAAATGCCTGTGGGCCCCTCAAACTCATATATTGAAACCCTAATGCCAATGTGATCATGTTTGGAGATAGGAAACTTTGGAAGATGACTAGTTTCAGATTAGGGCATGAGCCTCAATGATGGGATTAATGTCCTTAGAAAAAGAGGAGACATGAGACAACGTGTGTGAGTGTGAGTGTGAGTGTGTGTGTGTGTGCATGAGTGCGTGTGTGTCCATGTACACATAAGTATGTGTCATAGAAAAGCCAGGTGTGGTGATTTGAACAAAAATGTCCCTCATGGGCTTCAAATATTTGAATACCTGGTCCCAGTTTGTTGTGCTGCTTGTGGAGGTTTAGAAAGTGTGGCTTTAACGGAGGAAACAAATCACTGGGGGTGAACTTTGAGAGTTCATAGCTTTACCCCACTTCCAGCTTGCCCTCTCTGCTTCTGTACTTGCTGAAGATGTGAATACTCAGCTTTCTGCTCTGGCTGCCTCCTGCCATTATGCATTCCCAGCATGATGGACTCTTACCCCTCTGGAACTGTAAGTCAAATAAACTCTACCTTCTGTAAGTTGCTCCGGTCATAGTGTTTTATCACAGCAATCGAAAAGTAAATAATACACCAGGTAAAGACACAGCTAGAAAACTAGAGTCCCCTTCAGCACCTCCCTCCAGAACATTTGTAGATGCCACACAATCTGTGTTAATTTGGTATAGCAGCTTGAATGATGAAACTGGATGTTTGCTGGGGACTCACCTCAATGGAAGAGTGCTTGTGCAGCCTGCATAATAATGTCCTAGATTCAATTCAATCTCTAGTACCGCAAAAGAAAAGAAAAAAGTAAAGAAAGAAGGAAGGGAGGAATGGAGATAGGGGAAGGAAGAAAAGGAGGAAGGAGGGGCTGGCTTATGTTTGGTCCTCAGCTAGTGGTGCTGTTTTGAGAGGTTCTGGAAACGTTGGGAAGTAGAGCCTGACTAGAGGAAGTGGGTCACTAGGGGAGGCACTTGGGGGTAATGATTGGTCCTACTGAACAGCTCTCTTCTGCCACATGCTCTCCTTGCTGTGATATGAACTGAGCTACCACACCATGATGGACAGAACCATCTGAAATTGTGAACCAAAGGAAATCTTTCCTCCTTTAAGCTTTTTCCATCAGCATTCTGCCACAGAGAGTGAAAGTAGCTAACATACTGAGTATCACAGCAAGCAACCAATAAGACCCTGACTCTTTTAAAACCAGGGCATTTCTAAACTCTGTTCTATATGAGATAAATATGAGAAAAATTAGTGGTTGAAAATAGATCCTTCGGGGCTGGAGAGGTGGTTCAGTGGTTAAGACCACCGGCTGCTCTTGCAGAGGACCTGGGTTTGATTCCTGGCATCCACATGGTAGCTAACAACTGTCCATAACTCCAGTTCCAAGGGACTCCAAAGCCCTCTTCTGACCTCCATGGGCATTGCATAACACGTGTGCATTTACACGCTTGCAGGCAATACACTCGTACACATAAAAAATAAAATAAAGAAAATATAAAAGAGAAAATAGATCCCTAAGTGATCAGTTTTACATTTTTACCCAGTAATATTTATTTAATTTCAATAGTAAAAATATAGGAAAATATGTTGCTTTCCACTTCCTGCCATTTCCACTCCAGGGTATGTAGAAAGTTATTCTGTTAATAAAGATGTAAACTCGGGAGGCCAAGGCAGGAGGATTGTGAGTTCAAAGCTAGCCTGGTCTGCATAACAAGACCTGCACTGTCTCAAAATGCAAAAGAAAGCTGTGCTAAAACACCATGAGCAAAGCAATTTATAGAGTGATGAGTTTATTTAGGTTGCAGTTCCAGAGTGGTAAGAGTCCATCATGGTGAGAAGACATAGCAGCAAGAGGCAACCAAAGCTGAGTTTGAGCATTCACATCTTCAAACAGGCACAGGAAGCAGAGAGAGACAAACTGGAAATGGGGCAAGACTATGAACTTTCAAAGGCCACCACCAGTGATGTGCTTCCTCCAGGACTGGCACACCTGCTAAAACACCTCCCAAAAAGCACCACCAACTGTGGCAAGTATCCAAATACAATGAATGACAGTCTCATTCAAGCCATCACAGCAACTAAAGTAGTAGGCTTTTTGTTCAAGGAAAGACATTTACATTATACAGTCATGAACCACCTAACATATGTAAAACATTTACATTATACAGTCATGCAACAGCTAACATATATATGACATTTACATTATACAGTCATGAACCACCTAATAGATGTAAAACATTTGGAGTATACATTCATGCATCATCTAACATACATAAGACATTTACATTATATTATTATTAGGTGGTACATAGTCATTTACCACCTAACATATGTAAGTCAGTGGCAGGGTTTTCATGAGGCTATAATGGTCCTGAATTCTTATTGCTTAGTATTTTTTAAAGATTAATTTTATTATTTATTTATGTGTATGCATGTCTCTCTGTGTGTGTATGTGCATGTGGGTGCTTGCAGAGGCCAGAAGAGGATATAGGAGCCCTTAGTGCCCCGACCCGCGGAGCAACAGCGTGGGGCACCGAGACTGAACCTGGAGGAATGAATAGACAGGGGGCACGAAGAAATGGAGACAAGACAGTATTCTGATCAAGTCTCTTTTATTGAGCAATCACACAGTGTTAATATAGTAAAGCGGAGGGTGGGGGAAGGTAAAGGGCGGAGAGAAGGTGGGGGGGGGGGTGGAAGGCGGCAAGGCCCTGCTGGGGAATTTCTACTACAGTCATGAGCCCTGGTGGTTTCACAAGATAAGGAAGTAAAATGTAGTAAATCAGGGCAAGAAAAACATGTTTTTACAAGGCCACCTGGTTGTTTCAAACTGGGGCAGGGGTACACTTAAGGCTTGGCCTCCAACACCTTAGAATTGGAGTTATAAGCAGTTGTGAGCTGCCCAATGTGGGGATGTAGGTGTTGGGAACTGAACTCCAGTTCTCTGAAAGAACAAGTGCTTTTAACCATTGAGCAATCTCTCCAGCCTCTTAAATTTTTAAAAAATATTTGTATTACTTCTTTGAGAATTTCATACAATGTATTTTGACCATATTCACCCCTCCCCCATCTTCTCCCAAATCCACCCCCACCTCTGTACCCATTCAACTTCCATGTCCTCTTTTCTTTTTAAGCATTCCAAGTGCAATTTGTGTTCCCCAAATAGTCTTGCGTATGGGTCCATCCCCTGAATCATGGTCAATCTACCAGTAGTCATTCCCTTAAACTGACTCTCCCTCTCCTAGCAGTTATCAATAGTTCCTCAGCTAGGGGTAGGACTTCATGCCCACTTCTCTGCCCCCATGCTGGGATTTTGTCTGGTTTGAGCTGGAGCAGATCTTGTGCATGCTGTCATAACCACTGTGAGTTCATGCATGCAACTGCCCTGTTATGTCTAGACAACGCTGTTGGGTTATAGTCATCCACTACCTCTGGCTCTTATGATTTTCCCACCCCTTCTTTCATGAAGAACCCTGAGCCTTGTGGGAAGGGGGTGTGATTTAGACGCCCTATTTGGTGCTGAGTACTCTGCGGTTTCATTTTTAAAATATTTATTATTTTTATTTTATGTGTATGAGTGTGTATTGCCTGCATGTATGTAAGTGCACCCATGTCATGCAATGCCCATGGAGGTCAGAAGAGGGTGTCCCCTGGAACTGGAGTTAAGGACATTTGTTAGTCACCATGTGAGTGCTGGGAATCGAACCCAGGTCCTCTGCAAGACAGCCAGTGTTCTTAACTGCTGAGCCATCTTTCCAGCCCTGCAATTTCTTATTATCTGCATGCTGACCAGTGGGTCTCTGTGTTAATTGCCATCTACTGCAAAAAGAAGCTTTTCTGATGAGGGTTGAGAGCTACGCTAGTCTATGGGCATAGCAATGAGTCATTAGAAGTCAGTTTAATACTATGTCCACTAAGCAGGATAATAGGCTCTCCTCTATAGTCTATGACCTATCTAGCCACAGGCTCTCGACCCCAACAATGGTACCAGGTATGGGTTTCATCTTGTGGTGCAGGCCTTAAATGCAATCAGAAAGTGTTTCTATGACATTCATGCCATTATTGCACTAGTGGGCATATCTCTTAGACCAGTCATTATTGTAGTTCGCAGGTTCACAGTAGGATAAAATTGAGGATTGCTTTCCTCTTCCAGTGGCATGCATAGCACCTGCCAGCACTATGAAAGCTAGCCAGTAGGGATGCAGTTTCAAGGTCAGTACTATCTAGATTTCCCTGTGTTTTATGACTCAAGTATGTGTTGTCTTCAGCAATAGGGTCTTACTGTCAAATTATTGTACCTTTCTAATGTTTAGATGCCAGATGCCTACGGTATTCAGCACTGCAATGGAACTGAAGGAAAATCTAAATGAACCCTCCAATTGAAAGCACTGACCCCTTCATTTGTGTGACTCTGATGTCAGGAGGTTGTGAGGTCATATGAATGCCACCATTTTCTGGAGTGTGAGTCCTTCAAAGAGCCATGAAGACCTGCTACACATATGTAGACCACTCATCGCCCCAGTCTTCTTTCCCTACACCTTTAATCATCCTACTTTTTTATGACATAAGTCTCTAAAGCCTATCTTTGGGGAATTGATGGGCTCAGTCATCCTCAACCGAATTTCTACATTTGGTCATTCCATGAAACTCTGTTTTGCAAACATAATGGGCAAAGGGTACTTTGTTTGATAGCAGTACCACGAGGCACAGGTTTATAGCCTAGGAGCATCCAGCTTTGCAATATGTCGTGCCACATAGTTTTGTGTAAGTACACTCCATAATGTTTGCCCAACATGAGGTCACTTAGTAACACACTTCTCACATGCATCTCTTTCATTAAGCAAAGCCGTACAGTATCTGTTTCCCTGTGTTTCCACAGCTGCAGTGTTTTTAGTTCATGTACCAGTACTTCTAAGATTTGGTAGGTAGAATCAAGTAGATCAAGTTCAAGTTTATCCTTTGCTATTCAGGGAGTCCCAAGCCACCCTGGGCTACATTAGGTCTTATCTCATAAAACCAAACCAACCAACAGAACCCTCCAACCACAACATTTGTGCTAGTTACAGGAAAATAGCACGGACAGACTACATAATTTATAAAGAACAATAATTTATTTCTTACAGTGTTACAGAAGCAAGAAGCCCCCTAGGCTGGTTAAGAGGATAAAAATCTCTGTTCTGGATAAAGGCCCAACAGTTTTACTGGTCATAGGACCAATCCTAGGAAAGTGGCTTCACCTTAAGTCATGCTAAAGATAGGGGTGGAAAACCTAGTGTGTTAATGAGATGGTGAACTTTTCCTATCAGGAATCCCTGCCCTCCTATAGCACTTCTGGATCAGGTCATAGACATGTGGCTCTCCATGAGTGTGGCTGCTTTCCTGAATTCAGAAAGGGTAACCTCTCCTTTTCTTCTTTATATCTCTTTTCCAAGCATGCTGTCCATAATGCTCTAGGTTGCCCCAACAATTTGGAGTTTCTTTCTCTTTCTTTAAAGCTCCCTGCAATGTAGCTTCCAGCCTACCACATGTCTGATCTCCATGTAGGCTCTAAATTAGCATGGCTTCATGGCTTTTTCCTTCTCCCCTCCATTCTCTTCCTCAAGGCAGTTGCTGAGATTTACTCCTTGCCTGTTTTGAGGATTTTTCCTTCAATTCTAATAAAATTGCCCTAAAGCTTCCATTTGAGTTCATTCTTAAGTTCTTTTATGAATGAAGGCAAGAACCCTTATACTGGACCCCGGGTTTCCCCTGTATCAATCAATGGTGCTGGAGGCTGAGGGTCTAACAATAAGGCTATGGCTCATTTTCTGAGGCCAACAACTCATAGCCGTTGTCTGCTTTGAGTGTACAGCTCTGTTGCATCTTCCAGAGGTAAGGAACACTGTCAGGAATGCTGTATCCTCACATGGTAGAAGGTGGAAGGACAAGAGGGCCAAACCCTGCAGAAAGCCTCAGGACTTAGATCTGATCACAAAGGAAGAGCCCTAATCAACTCTTAAATGCCCTCTTCTTTATATTGTCTTCTTCACTGACCATTTTTTTAACAACTGGATTTTGGGACACATTACATTGAAATGTAACAGTCTTTTTGTCCTTTATTCAGATTATGAATGAGGCCTCTGAGAGAAGATCCCTTGTGTTCCATAGGAACGAGTGGAGAAGCTTTGATTTGGAACTTGAAAGTGAAATAAAAGGTGTGAAAACACTTCTGTTGTATAGTTTACATTTAACAAAGGCAGGCTATAACGATGGCCACATCTTCAGGAACAAAGCAAATGACTGGAATTTCAGGACATTTTTTCGCCCCCAATTAAATTTTTTTTAATTTATTATTTTTATTTTATGTGTATGAGTGTATTGCTTGCATGTATGTGAGTGCGCCCATGACGTGCAATGCTGCGGAAGTCAGAAGAGGGCTTCGGATTCCCCTAGAACTGGTTTGTAGCCACCATGTGGGTGCTGGGAATCAAACCAGGGTCCTCTGCAAGAGCAGTCAGTGCTCTCAACCACTGAGCCATCTCTCCAGGGCATTCTTTCCCTTTCATTTTTACTTACAGAATGTGATAAGAAACTGGACATTTTTTTTTTGTCTTTTTGAGACAGGGTCTCCCTGTAGCCCCAGCTGTGCTGGAACTCCCTATGTAGACCAGGCTGGCCTCAAACTCTCAAAAATCTGCCTCCCAAGTGCTGGGATTAAAGGCATGTGCCACCATGCCCGGCAAGAAAATGGACATTTTAACAACAAAGTGAGGACTTGACTAGCTTTTCTAAGTACCTCACAATCCTTTAATTTTGAACTTTATAAACATCTGTTCTGCCATCAACCTTCTAGAGGTTTCTTTCTAGTTGTATATGTCTTCATCTCCACTTGGACATCTAAGAGGCTTTC
>NW_008330482.1:57431-111016 GCF_000622305.1 Nannospalax galili
TCTCTCTCTCTCTCTCTCTCTCTCTCTCTCTCTCTCTCCTGCAGCCCCAGCTAACCTGGAACTCACTATGTAGACCAGGTTGGCCTTGAACTCACAGAGATCTGCCTGCCTCTGCCTCCCAAGTGCTGGGGTTAAAGGCATGCTCTACCATGCCTGGCTTCCAAAACCTATTTCTTGAAATCTCAGCATTCCTGGCCCTGCCCCTCAGCCTCTGCTCTAGGTGCTCTTCTCCTCAAGACAGATCTTTAGGAATTACCCTTGATTTATTTTTCTCTCTCACACACACTATATTCACTGTATCAGCAAGTACAACTCGCTCTTCACCCCAAACCAACTACTATATTTCTGCTCCACTGCTACCCCCAAGCTAGCCCCACCTCAGTCCCTGCCTCAATTACATCAATGGCTTCCTAGATGGATTCCCAGCTGCTGCCCACCCCCCATCCTCCTCCTCCTTCTCCTCCTCTTCTTCTTTGTCTTCCTCCCCTCACTCCTCCTCCTTTCCTCCTCCCCCACTCCTCCTCCTTCTTAAATTCCCTCTGTAAACACTTTTATTTGCTACTGAAAATTAAAATAGCACATCAGAATTACAATATATTGTAATTCAAATGTATGGAAAGCCAAAGGATCCAATTATCTGCTCTACCTATCCTACTCCAACCACACTCTCCAGTGTTTTCATTGCATTTCAACCCCATAGGTAACTTTGCTTCAAATTCTTAATGTTGAATATCGTTTCAATGGCTTTTACATTGTGGGGAATTTTGAGCACTGTGGCGCAGCTCAGTTCTTCTGGCTCTTTAGTCGATTATTCTCCACAGAGCACCCAGAACGATTCTTAAGTATCTGCTATTCAACATACGATAAAAAGATATGCCAAAACAATTGAAGGACCCCTCTGCAAACCTTCCCTAAGCCCTATGATGATAATCACATCCATCTGTTTTTATTTTAAAGTGTCTAGGGTTTTATTAGCAATAGTAATTATATATAATGGGTTTCATTGTGACCTTTCATACATGTGATAATGCATTCTGATGATATTCACACTCCATTCTGTTACCGCTCTTGTCCTCTTCCCATGCCCTGTGATCCCTTCCTTTTCCCAGCTCGTCCTCCTTCTACTTGCACGTATGTTTTTTTTTTTTCCTTTTGAGGTAAGGTCTCATTCTGTAGTCCTAGCTGGCCTGGAACTCATAGAGATTTGCCTGCCTCTGCTTCCAAAGTGCTGGGATTAAAGATGAGCACTGCCATGCCTGGTCAAGGTTCGTTTACAGGAGCATGGGTACCTTACTAGTGGCTAGACCACTGAAGAAAGTGTCTCTCCTTCCCCTAGGCCCCCAGCAACCATTAACTGCATACAAATCCTCAGAGAGGGGTAGGACTTCCTCAGCCCCTTCCCTCTCCATACAGGATGTGAACTTTGCAGGTAATGACAGCTGGTGTCAGTTCAAGAGTGCCTCAGCCATGTCACACCTGGAGCTAAGCATCCTACTCCACTCCTCTGACACTTTGGTCAGGCTCTTACATTTTTCCCTCTCCTGAAAAGTTCTGCTATAGGGGTTTTAAAGGTAAATACAAGCATATGCAAATATGTTTTTCTCACCTTATTTACATTGTTCTATATCTGCTTTCTTTTTAAAAAAATATTTTATTTGCCAGGCATGGTGGCATACCCCTTTAATCCCAGCACTTGGGAGGCAGAGGCAGGCAGATCTCTGTGAGATGGAGGCCAGCCTGGTCTACATAGCAAGTGTCAGACCAGCTGGGACTACAGGGAGACCCTGTTTTAAAAAGACAAAAAAGAAGTATTTATTATTATTTTTATGTGTATGAGTGTATTGCTTGCATGTAGGTAGGTGTACTCATGTGCAGTGCCCACGGAGGTCAGAAGAGGGAATCAGATCCCCTGGAACTAGAGTTACAGATGGTTGTTAGCTGCCATGTGGGTGCTGGGAATCAAACCCAGGTCCTCTGCAAGAGCAGTCAGACTCTGAGCCATCTCTCCAGGCCCCTCTAGATCTGCTTTCTTCAATCATCAATATATTATAAAGTACTCCCCATACCAATACACAAATCTTTCTTGCTTATTTTTACAGCTGCATACCATACCATTGTTATCAGACCAGACCCCTTTCACTGAACATCACAATTAAGCCCAGCGTTTTTGCTCTTAAAAATATAGCAGCAATGAATATCCTTTGTGTGTGTGTGTGTGTGTGTGTGTGTGTGTGTGTGATTTTATACATGTAGAAGTGCACCCTTGGGCTAGAATCACAGCAATATTGCAGGGACATATATTTTAGTGTACTTCCAGTTTTAAAATGAAAATTTTAGAGATAAACCTGTCACTTCCCCTGCTTTTAGACTTCCCAGAAGTCCCCATGCCAATAAGGATGAAAATCATTAGTGAGAACTGGGGCTGTAGCTCAGTGGTAGAGAGGTTGCCTAGCATGAGCAAAGCCCTGGATTAGATCCCCTGCACTGCAGGGGGTGGAGTGGTTGGAGCTACTGGTGAGACTCACAGGGCCCTTCCTATTTGACCCTTGTTGGCTTCTTCCTGTTAAGAACAATGTAGACACATTGAACATAACAATGTTTATTTGAGCAAAGAAATAATTTACATATCTTGCAGTAGCCCAGACCAAAGTGGTTCATCCTTCCCCGCCACCATCTGTGCAATCTGTATTTGCTGCCAGAGCAACAAAAATGATACATAGAGAAATACTGATTGACTGCAGTGGGCATTTAACTTACACACGGACATGACTTAGGTCCCAGTTTCTGATTGACTGGAAGTTCAGCTGCTGAGATTGACTGGAACTTGGCTCTTTGTGGAGAAACTATGCTTCCAGGTCAGGTTGCAGCCTTTTTACAAATCATGTTAGGTTACAGTCTAGTATGTACCCGGAAACCTTTAGGACAAACTCAAAATATCCGTAGACGCAGCATGAGGTCAAACAACTCAATTTAACATGCCCATGTCTTCACTCCTCACACTTTGGAATAAGCACATTTGCTTTCATCTGTGTCCTAGAATCCTATGCCTCATGGAGATGAGCAATTTCACTTGTATGATCTGTATATGTGTATTGTATTTTTACTGTGTTGTTAATGTGTATAAAAAGCCAGTCATCAACTAGAGTTTCCACAAGGAACCCATCCTAGAAGGCAGGAAGCAATGCTAATGTTTAATGCAGTGACTAAGTTGGCTTTATAGGCAGTCATCTGATAAGTAAATATTCCTAGTAATGATGACTTTCAAGCTCCTATACAACTTCAAATGACAAGGATTCAAGACAAGGAATGTTGTGATAAAGTGGATGTCCCATTTTCCTGCTTTTGTGACCATGGGTCCCTGACAGGAAAAAGATAATGTTCACCTTCTGTGGAAATGCAGTATGGTCAGGGTTAAGAGCATTGGGATGGAAATGATGAAATCTGGGTCCTTTTGCCACTGAGTAAGGTGTG
Source organism: Nannospalax galili (assembly GCF_000622305.1). Lineage (NCBI taxonomy): Eukaryota > Metazoa > Chordata > Mammalia > Rodentia > Spalacidae > Nannospalax > Nannospalax galili. The sequence goes on from NW_008330482.1 coordinate 60,903, forward strand.
AAAGACAAGGCAAGCCATTTGACCTTTCCATGCCTCCTACTAGTTCCAAGAAAAGGAAAACGGAAATCATCATCATTCTCAAACTTTTCTCTGTAAATTGTCTTTATTCTCCCTACTTTTCATTTTATTTTATTTGTTGCTTTTACTTTATGTGTATGAGTGTATTGCCTGCATGTAGACATGTGCACCCATGTCATGCAATGCCCAAAGAGGTCAGAAGAGGGTGTCAGATTTCCTGGAACTGGAGTTACAGATGGTTGTTAGCCACCATGGAAGTGCTGGGAATCGAACCCAGGTCCTTTGCAAGAGGAGCCAGTGCTCTTAACCATTGTGCCACTTCTCCAGCCCCCATTCCTTATTTATTATTTATTTATTTATTTATTTATTTATTGGTCTTTTTGAGACAGGGTCTCCCTGTAGCCCCAGCTGTCCTGAAACTCACATAGATCTGCTAGGGTCAAAGGTTTGCACCACCAGGCCCAGCCCCTTCCCTTCATTTTTCATGTTCAGAAATTTTGTGTACTAAAATGTATTCATTAGTAATTTACTCATGTTATCATGATTATTGTTTATCATTAACATGTTCATTATTAATTTATTAAGGACATATGACATATAATTTCTAATTCTGCTAAGTATTAAACAATTGACATTGGTTGAGGTGATATAATACTATTGAAAGCAAAGTAGCTAAATTTTAATTTGTCTAAGAATTGAGAGGCTATAAACTGAGTGTCCCTGAATGAAGTTGACTGGAAGTATGATGGTTTCTGTTGATTATCAGCTTGATAGGATTGAGAATCATCTTGGAGATAATCTCTGAGCATATCTGTGAGGGATTATCTTGATTAGGGTAACTGAGGTAGGAAGAACCACCTCAAATGTGAGTGGTATTGTTCCCTGTGCCTGGGTCCTAGACTGCATCAAAAGGAGAAAGCTAGCTGAGCTCCAGCAGTCATGACTCTCCCTTCCTGAAAGTAGATGTGATGTGACCAGCTCCCTCAAGCTCCTGCAGCCATGCCCACACTGCCATGATGGACCGTATCCCTTGAACTGTTAGTGGAAATAAACCCTTCTTTCATTAAGTTGCTTTTGTCAAGATATTTTGTTATAGCAATAAGTAATTAATATAGTAAGTGTCCTAGTTTGTTTCTCCATTGCTGTGAAAAAACACTCTGACCACTACCAACATGGGGAGGAAGGGGTTTATTTGGCTTACATCTCCCGGGTCAAGTTCATCAGGGAGCCCAAGGTAGGAACTCAGGGCAGGAACTGGAACACAGGCCATGGAGGAACAGTTCTTACTGGTTTGCTCCCCTGGCCCCTGCTCAGCCTGCTTTCTTATGCAACACAGGCCCACTGCCCAGGGGTGGCACCACCCACAGTGGGCTGGGCCCTCCCACATCACTCATCAATCCAGAAGATACCCCACAGACATGGCCATAGGCCCATCCTGTGGAGACAATTCCCCAGATGAGGCTCCCTCAGCCCACGTGTGTGTTAAGTTGACACTAAAGCTACCCAGCACAGTAAGTTTCCTTAGAAGTTTGAAAATCAAGGTTATTTGTGTATAAATTTATAGTGCTTATATTTATAACTAGTCGAGTGGTTTTCAGATGGTTTTAGAGAGTCCTGGAGGCTCAGCAAAGTGGGCTAGGAGCAGAAATGGGAGTGGTAAGGGAGAAATCTTAGGGTTCCAGAACCTATTTTATCCAGAGTAACCCCACTGTCCTTTCTGTGTTCTGTGTATTTATCTTGGCATAAGATTTTCCTTGAGGGGCTGGAGAGATGGCCCAGTGGTTAAGAGCACTGGCTGCTCTTTAGAGGACCTGGGTTTAGTTCCCAACATCCACATTGGTGCATAAGAACTGTCTGTAACTCCAGTTCCAGGAGATCCGATGCCCTCTTCTGACCCCTGCAGGCATTGTACAACAGGGGTGCGCTCACATACATGCAGGCAATGTACTCGTACACAAAATAAAAATAATAAATAAAATATAGACAAATATTTTCCTTGAAAAAAAGATTTTAACTATTTAAAGTAATGTAGTTAGTGCAAATTACATGCATGGTAAACACCTATACACATAAAATAAAAATAAATAAATAAATTTTTTTAAGGTAGCGAGCAATAGAAGAAGATACTCAACTTTCTCTTCTGGCCTCCACATGTGAGCACACACCTTTATGCACATGTGCACATATATACACACAAACCAATTTTCTGAGTTGTTCAATTCAGGCTAGTAATGAGTTCACTGGCACTATGAAAATGTACCCATGACTAGGTATTGGATAGTTCTTTTGTTAGTCTGAGAGCAGCAGACCCTCTGGTTCTAGTCTTTTCCTTGTAGACTACAAAAGGTCGTCCTTTAGTAGATTCAGACATAAATACAACAGGAAGCCCTGCTCTTTCTCAGTGTCAGTGAAGCCACCCCTTCCTCTAGGCACTGAGGAGGCAGCAGTGAGCCTGTTAGAGGTCTCCTGCTTCCATGGACTAGAACTGGGTCTCCAGTTCTCGTTCAGTGCTGTTTCCACTACACATGCAAAGCAGATGACTTGTTTTCACTGTTTTGCAAAATCCTGTCATTACAGGATATACTTACATCTCTCTCACATTATTTATTCATTTATTCAACAAATATTTATCGTGTAGCGTCTTTTACCAGACTCTAGAAAGTGCTGGGAATCCTGACATGAATTAACTCTCAAGGTGCTCACAGACTTATGGGAACAAGACCTTTTACACAATTTCAAACCAGCATAATAAGTACAGTGGCAGGAGAGGTACATTAATCACACCAAGGTGCAGCTATAACACACAACAGCGACTGATTAACTCCCTCTAGTATGATATCCAAGCTTGAATTCGAAAGGTTAATTGAGGTTTCACAGGCAAACCAAGGACAGTTGGAGTGGGACTGGCATTCTGAGAGGCACAAAGAAAGAGTGAGCAGGGCACAGTCTGGGAACTCTATGCCACTTGGTAATGAAGGAACATAAAGTACAAGGTGCATGGGAGGCAGGAAATTGGTGGAATTTCTATCTAATGGTGCCTGCCTTCTCTGTGAGATAAGATAGTGTTTTTGTAGAATGAAGGAGGCAGGAAATTTGAAGAGAGGCTTAAAAGTTGCTGAAGTGTTTATAAATGGGAAGGATTGGGACAAACCTGAGAAAGGTCCATCAACAGGCAACCAGCTGAACAGATTACAGTGCCCCTATGCAAGGGACTGAAAGGAATGAAAATATCTAATGATGAAAAAGAAAAAGTATGATGAAGAACTGTGTGTACCAAGCTATGTGTTATGTAAAATGACATCAGAGAAAAATACTTCCTTGTATACATGAAGCATTTCTGGCAGAATACACAGGAAGGGGATTGCTTGGTTGCCCATGGAGGAAGAAGTTGGGTTGCTAGGGAAGAAGGACCAGGTAAGAGATTGTATTTTGCAGACTCATAGGACCCTTACCTAACCCTAACTCTGTAATACTCCTATAACCCAGCCAAAAGCATTAAAAATGAAATCACAAAAGTCTCTGACTTAAAATATTAAAAAGAACACTTTCTGTAAGTAATGAGCTATAAAATAATCAAAATTTAACCTAATAGATGTATTCCTCGAAAATCCTATGCTTAAGCCTAAATTAGAGAAGTAGTAAGGGAAATATTTCTTTTCATTAAGGGTTCCTATCTGGATAGAATGATTTGATTAAACTATGGGAATTAGAGTAGAAAAATATCTACTATGGGAATTAGAGTAGAAAAAAACCTAACTCTCTCTCTCTCTCTCTCTCTCTCTCTCTCTCTCTCTCTCTCTCAGAGAAATAACCAAGCCTGCAGGTTGGTCTCCAGCCACTCCCTCCTCAGCATAGAAGCCACACTGCTTTGGTTACAGAGAAGAAACACCTCACAAAGAATTCTAATTACTTTATTACATCTGTTGATGCAAAGCAAAACTTGTTAGTATAAGGTGAGTTAAAATCTGCCCTGAAGGATCTAGGAAATTGAAAAGACACTAATTATTATGTCACACATTAACAAGTAGTAAACAAGACTAGCTGTTGTGTACAGATGGTCAAATGAGATTCACTATCTTATAGTCATGCCTCTTTGTCTCTAAAAAAGTGTTGTAGGTATTCAGCACAGAGCCTGTGAAATACTGTGATAAGCCAGGTAAGGTCAAGCCAGGGTGATTCAGAGAAGATGAAATCATTGTCTCTATTGTTTGGGACCACTGAGGGCAGTAAAAAGAGAACACCAAATAAAATGTGAGAGTTGAGGTGATACCTCAGTCAGTAAAGTGCAAGTAGAACTTGAATTGCATCCCCAGAATTCAAGTAAAGAAAAAAAGAAAAAAAGCCAGGCATAGTGGCTCGCAGTTGTAATCTCAGAGACCCTGTCTCAAAAAAAAAAAGGTGAATAGCACCTGAGGAACAGCATTTGAAGTTGACCTCTGATCTCCAGAGGTACACATGTGTGCCCGCACCTGCACACACATACACTTGCATATACATGTACATGCCCACAAATACACAGAATAATAGAATGTGATCCATCAGTGAGGCATCAACGTAATTCTACGGGAATCTAGAGAAGACGGGGGGTAACTTCCCCTGGAAGGCATTAGAATGCTTTATGGAGCATTCTCCATGGTGCAGAAAGTATGTAAACCAAGTCTTAAATGAGGAGTTCAAGTTGAGGGACATTAGACATTCCAGTGGGGGTGTAGCTTGGTGGTAGAACTCTTTGCATGAATGAGGCAGGCCCTGGGCTTGACCCTTAGCACTGGAAAAATAAAGACACTTCAGGCAAAGACGACCGTGTCCAAAGGCAGTGAAGCACCTTTGTGTGCTCATGTCACACCAATGGCATCCTGAGCCGATGCCATCAGCAGATGTTTTTCACTGTGTGGCAAAAATCAGGCTGGAAAAGCAGGTTGGGACAGGATTTGAAGTACCTCATATGCAAGTCTGAACTATGTCTTCTCTGTAAAAGATTGTCTTCTCAGTGGAGAGCTCCTGCCTTTACCATTACGCCCAAACACTTTTCTAGCAGGCTGTCCTATCAGTTCCCTGGTCTTGCTAGGTAAGGCAGAAAGGTTGTAAACTTGGTAAATCTTCTCGATTTTTCCTATTGATTTTGAGATAGGATCTCATGTATCCCAGGCTGGTCTTGACCTATGTAGCTGAGGATGGCCTTGCATTTCTGATCTTCCTCCCTCTACTTCCTGAGTTCTGAGACTCACCATGTGCAGTTTGTACCATGGTGAGGTCTGAACCTATGGCTTCCTGCAAGCTAGGAGAACATGCTGTCAACTGAACTGCATGCCCATCCCCACTTCCTTTTTATTCTTTTTCCGAATCTAATTGTCAAAATCTGACATTCTGTCAAGAACTCTTTTTCCTTAGAATCAACCATTTAGTGTCAGGGACTGGGGTTAGAGCTCTGTCTTCCTCAGTCCTCAAACACAGCCCTGTGAGATTATGTTTTACTCCAGATTCTTGACAACAAACAACAGACAACTTGGAAGTGGAAATCGTAGAAAGGTCTTAGGTGACTCAGAGCATCCATAGGGAAGATGAGGGCTAGAAACAGGTGGGAGCCAAGGCAAGAAGCAGAGCACAAAGTTCAGACCCTATTTCAGTAACTATTTATTTTTTCGTCTTTTTTTTTTTTTTTTTTTTTTGAGACAGGATCTACCTATACAGCCCAGGCTAACACTGAACCTGCTATATATCTCAGGCTAATCTTGCATTCTCTATCTCCTTCCCTTGTCTCCTGAGTGCTGGGATTACGGGTATGTAGCACCACACTTGGCATCAGAAACAATTTCTCAAGACAGGTTCTCCCACACCTCTGGACTCTCAAGCCTGTTACGGTGGTGTGGAAGACTCTCACACTGACTATACTGCCTTTGCATCACTACCCTTGAGTACAGAGAGATGGGTGGGTGCTAACTAGTCTTGCTCAGGCATGCACCCATGGACGAACTGCCAGCCCGTGGAGAAATGGGTTTGTTTCATTCAAATCAAGGATATTCAGATACAAGGCAGTGAAATGAACACTCACTAGTGCACTATTCTCTCTTGCACTTCTTTTGTGGGTGGGAGAATGGACTTAGAGTAGGTCAACTGGTTACTCAAGTAACATGAGTAGTAAGTGGTGGAGTTGGAACTGGAATCCAAGTCAGCTTATCTGCACAGCCCATGCTGTTACACAATGGGCTACACTGCTCTGTCTAAACCATCCTGGCTGTATTCCTCCACCCCCACACTAGGCTGGCTCCCATATCTCATTTGTATTACTGCCTCCTACCTGGCCTTGTGCTTCCCCAACTTCACGTCATTCTCTATGCAGTTCCTAAGATAATATTTTTCGAGTACTATCTATTACATGTCAGCCTCTTGTTCAAAAATCAGTGACTCATCCCTTCAAGAGCCTGCCCTGACTAATACATTCCACACTGATCACTCCCTCCGTAATCAGTCAACGCTGTGGCTGCGCCACACAAAAAATGCATTATAGTTACAACTTTATACTTATTAACAGTGACTTCACCAAGGTCACTGTGCTGTCTTCTGCTGCTTTTTAAAAAATTATTTTATTTATTATTTTTATTTTATGTGTATGAGTGTATTGCCTGCATGTATGTAAGTGCACCCATGTCGTGCAATGCCCATAGAGGACAGAAAAGGCCATCGGATCCCCTGGAACTGGAGTTACAGACAGATGGGAGCTGTTATAATGCATGTCTCATCTCCAGGTCCTGGGACCCTTTAGAATATTCACATTATCAGCATTAATGCTATTATTTTCAGAGCACAGCTCATTTGCTAGTTCATTATTAGTTTCTCTGAAATCCCACAACTGCTTCCTACATATCTTTGCTATAGGTACCATACCCTACCAGGAGTAGATGAATTAAAAATTTCTAACACTGATAATTTTACTTCATGTTTTGAAGATATTTGATTCTTTGCTCCACCCTCAGGTGCTGGTAGTTAATTAATTCCTTAATTTATTTATTTGCAGTACTAGGGGTGTAACTCAGGGCCTTGTACATGTTAGGTAAGCACTCACCACTGGGCTACATCCCTAGTTGTGATTACTGTTAATTGAGGGAAGGTGAGAGGTAATAGTGGAAAGTTTTTCTTGGAGCTGTGAGAGGAAAGGACGTGATATTGGAGTATGGGCCTCCATTTTCGATTAGGAATAATGAAGAAAACATGGGTGTAGATCAGTGACAGTCATTTCCTCTTTCATTTGCTTGTGTGCCAATCTCCAGCTAAACTTTGTGAGGATTGTCTTTTTCTTAAGTTCATGATGTCAGAGGAGGTCACATCTTATAACAGGGAGAACACAATTTGGTAATCAGCACTTCCAAAGAAGTACTAAAACCTGGAATTTATACATGGAATACTCATATACTTTCTGGTCATTTCATTTCATAGGTACCACGAGTAAAGAAAAAAAAAGACAGGGCTTCTTCCCAAGGAGTTATCTTTCTACCTGGGGAGGCACTTTTTCAATAACAGTAAATAAACCATATTGTAGTAAAAACAAGAACTCAAGTCTGCTGGGACACACAGTGTGAGGGTGGAGGGTTTGGGTTTTGTTCAGTGGTGGAGTAGTTGTTCAGATGTGAGAGGCCCTGGGTTTCATCCTCCTGGAAAAAGGAAGACAGAAAGGAAGGAAGGAAGGGAGGGAGGGAGGGAGGGAGGGAGGAAGGAAACCTCAAAGGAAGGAAGGAGAAGGAAGGAAGGAGGGAAGGAAGGAAGGAAGGAAGGAAGGAAGGAAGGAAGGGGGGAGTGAAGAAAGACGGGGGAGGAGAGAGAAAGAAGAAAAGTATGACACAGAGAAGGGAGTAGTATAAGTGCTTTAAAGAGGATGAGCTACTGGAGCAGAGGCTGAGGGAGGAGTTTTCCAGACCACTGAAGGGCGCAGAGCATCTGAGAAAGAAGGCAGGGAGGTGCAGCATCGCAGGAGAGAGTTGTACACAGTTCAGGTTCTGGAGGTGCTTATTCTGTGTCTGTTTTCCATCCAAATTTCCCAGTTCTGGAGCTGAGAACAACTGATCTCATTCCTAGCTCCAGGGTGGCTTCTGTTGCCACAGCTGGTCAACTTAATCTATCCTTTCGCCACAGCTGGCTCTCAAAGAGCATGTCCTCCAGGCCTAAGCAAATTAGCCATGGCTTTCTCATGGGAAAGAGATACTCTCAATGCTGTTGAACTGGAAGAGGCTAGTTAGCTTTCAATTGCTGTGATAAAAACACTACCAAAACAATCTTGGGGTGGGGGAAGGGTTTATTTTATCTTTATCTCCCAGGTCACAGTTCATCACTGAAGAAAGCCAAGGCAGGAACTCAGGGAAAGAACCTGAAGCACAGACAATGGAGGAATGTTGCTTTCTGATTTGCTCCCCTGGTCCATGTGTAGCCTGCTTTCTTATATAATACAGGACCACCTGCCCAGGGGTGGCATTGTCCACAGTGGGCTGGGCCCTCCCACATCACTCAACAATCAGGCCACAGGTCAGTTCACGGAGGAAATTCCTCAATTGAGAGTTCCTCTACCCAGGTGTGTCAAGTTGACAGCTAAAGCTGTCTAGCTCAGGCATGCAAAACTAAGGGCTGCTGCTTTGCATTTTGATCAGACAAGGGGAGCCAATGCAGAAGAAAAAGCTGTCACATAATGCTAAGGAGATTGTAAAGAAATGAAGCCAGTGACTTGTCCAGACTTTGATGAAGTGGCTGCTTGTCTTCTCCTCCTTGTCTAAATGAGCCAATTAAATGGCTTGTCACTAAAACCATTCTACTCCATATAGCATTGCTAGTCTGAGCAGATAGAAGATGGAAAATGGGATCTTAGAGGGAGCATGGACCAGGCAATGAGAGCAGGTTCTATTCTAGAGACAAAGAAAGTTCATTTAAGGAATAACATTATCTGATAGGATTTTTTTTTGTTTTTTTGGTCTTTTTCTTGAGACAGGGTTTCCCTATAGCCCCAGCAGGCCTGGAACTCACTATGAAGACCAGCCTGGCCTTGATCTTATAGAGATTCACCTGCCTCTGCCTCCCTAGTGCTGAAATTAAAGGTGTGTGCCACCACGTCTGGCTCTGATATGACTTTTAAAAGATTGCTATAGTGGCAGTGGGGATGACTTGGAGGGAACAAGGCTGGGATCAGTGAGGAAGTCATCAGGTTTCCATCCATGAATGCTACTTCTAGCTCTTCCTCATCTTAAAAGAAAACTATCTTTAAAAAATATTTAATTTGTTATGAATTCTTAAGAATTTTATATTATGGGTGGGCTGGAGAGATGGCTCAGTGGCTAAGAGCACTGTCTACTCTTGCAGAGGTTCTGGGTCCATCCAGCACCCACATGGCAGCTAATAACTGTAACTACAGTTCCAGGAGAATCCAACACCCTCTTCGGACCTCCACAGGCATTGCACAACACAGGTGCACTTACATACATGCAGGCAATACACTCATGCACATAAAACAAAAATAATAAGTAAAATACAAAACAGAATTTTATACTCTGGAAGAAAAGACTTTTTTGTTGTTGTTTATTTTGTTTTGTTTTAAGGTAAGAGTTCACTATGTAGACCAGGCTGGCCTTGAACTCATAGAGATTCACCTGCCTCTGCCTCCTGAGTGCTGGGATTAAAGGTGTATGCTACCATGCCAAGCCCAAATGTGCTTTAGAAACTCATAGAACTTTATATGAGTTTGCAGAGGAGCCCAAACTTGGGATATATTATTTGGGACATCAATAATATCTTGGTTTCTGTTTTGCTTTGGGATTTCCAATTTTTCTATACTCTATCAACTCAATTTTACTTGTCAGTATGATATTTTCTTCCCTCCTTGTTTTAGAGTTTTTTGTTTTGCTAGGCTTTGCTTTGTTCCCCCTAGAGATACAAAAGCAGTTGCAGAAAAGGGTGACATTAAATCCTTCAGCACAAAAGCCCTTTTCCCTTGACACTTGCTGCTCTTCAGGGAAATTAACCCGATCCTAACCAATTTTACTTAGGAGGAGCATCTTCAGTAACGAACATTTGTCCTGAACTCTTTGAGCCATAGAACAAACTGCCGAGAAAATTATGCTGACCAGAGAAACACGGGCACTTGACACCTCCTGCTCCACTTCATTGGAATCCATTCTACAGATTCTAAGATTCAGCCAGGCCTTCTACCTTGTTTGCCATTGTCCAGCTCCCTCTTCATGACTTGCCCTGTGCTTCATGCCAGGGACAGCAGGACAGGAGACAAAAGGAGAGTCTCTGCTTAAAAGGAGTGAAATGTGTGGAGTCTGAGGATGGGAAGGGCTTTTCTGGAAGCCATGCTGATGAGTTGGAAGCATATACAACAGCTGCTGGTCCCTCTGAAGTGATCTATGTATGCTTTGTTGACCATTGAAGCACATGAAAAGCATTTGAAAGTCAGATATGGCCAAAGAATTTCATATACCATTTCTGCCAGGTCTTTTGTGCCAACATTAGAATTTTGGTTATTAACTGATGACTTTCAAGAATATTTTAGAGAAAGATCAGTTCCTTCCTTGTTAACAGAACAATTTATATCTCTGATATGTATAATTTTGGGTTGAAAACTAAACAAAATGCAGGTACCTTGCCAGGGGTTCGAACCCGTGACCCCGGTGAGGTGAGGATTGGGGATGAGTAAGCACGCCATTCGCCAGTGCACACCACCCCCATTACCCGGGGACACTCAGACACAACAGGGAGCCTAGTCAAGCTGGAACTCATTTATTGCAAGTGTTCCAAAGCTTATAAAGGCACCTGGAACTCCCCCATCCCCCCGAGGGTGTATCTTAAGGATGGTCACACGCTGATCATGCACTCCTCAGCATGCGGAAGTATTCTTCAGACTTTCAAAGCTTAAGGCCGGACTGACTTTATTTCATGGGTTACCCACTTCATAGGCGGCTCCCTGAGGAGAGATGGCTATCTCCTTCCTCTAATCTTATGCATTTTTGCCCATCTTAGGTTGTGTCACCTCTGATCAAGCCTTGCCCGTCATTGGATCATGCACCTGGCCATGTGCATGTCCTGTCTTAGGAGTACTTGTCATGGGACATCTTACCCGTCTTTGGCTAAAAATGCATCATGATTAAGGGCAGCCATGGGGGTAATGCCAGCCCATGACAGTTTTAGTCTGTGCCTATCTCAGCCAAGCATGGGCAACCGGAGGGGGTCCTGGGGAAGTCTGTAATCGTGAGGAGGTGGGCTGTGGTAGTTCCAAGGGTCCTCTGTGGCTGAGTTATCTGGTAAAGACACTTAAAGATAAGCATTATCAAGAGAAACAAAGCAAGTCATGGTGTAGGACAAGTTGAAATACTTCTGAGACCATGTGCCTTTTAGCAAATTAGCCAGTTGTACAGGCTGACTGGCAATGAAGCCAAGGAACTGAGTCCTTTACCTCAGATGGATACAAATAAAGAGAGGAATTTTGTCTCATGAACTATTGTCCATGGACCGTCATGCTAGTCAGTCGGATCCTCGCCTACCCACTTAAGGTTTTTTGCAGGCACCCAAATGGGGTTTGAATCTCCTGTAGGGTAGACACAGCCAAAGCCTCGACCCATGGTTACCAATGGATCTGGGCCTTTCCATTACCCGGTGATGGGACCTTTCCATCTTACCCATACCTCAGGTCTCTGCTCCTGTCGTCCCCAATGCTTCTGAAACTGGGATTCCAACTGATTTTTTTTTTTTTTGAAAATTAAGAACATTAATAGTGACTAAGGCCATACCCATCTATTGGTGGGGGCTTATTCCCCCTTTTTGTTTTTGTAATTGAATTTATAGGTTTTGATGGTTGCATTCTATAGTGGCTTGACCTTGGGGATTGTAGGGAATTCCTGTATTGTGTTGAATTCCCCAAAGTGAGAAGAAATCTTGTAAATTTTTACTCACAAAACATGGTCCATTATCAGTTTTAATTCTTTGGGGCAATCCCAACGTGGCAAAGCACTGGAGAAAATGAGACTGAGCATGTTTAGACTTCTCTCTTGTATGAGTGGCCTGTGTAAGCGGTAGCCCAACAGGCATGTGAGAATGTGTCAATGGATAAAAAAATATACTTAAGCTTTCCAAAAGGAGCATAGTGTGTGACATCCGTTTGCTATAAGGAATTGGGCTTGAGTCCCCTGGGGTTTACCCCTGGCTGTTGCAGAGGTGGTACCTGTAGAAAGGGTTGATAAGACTTACAGGTATGTACAATCTTCTTTAGGTTCTTGACGGGAACTTGAGGAAACCTCTTACGGAGTCCCCGCCAATTTACATGAGTGAGGTTATGTAACCCCTGGGCTTCATTCAGGCCTGCTGACAGGACCCGGATGGAAGCCACCTTGTCTGCCTCTGCATTGCCTTGGGATTAAAGCCCAGGCAATCCTTGGTGCCCCCTAAGATGCTATAAGAAAATAGGGGCTTCTCTCTCTTTAAGGAGCGTAAGAGTCTGAATCATCAAGGAAGTAATGGGGTTCCCATCCAACCAGATATGAGAGCCTAATAGCCCTGAAAGAAGATTCATACTGTCAGAAAACAGATTCATGGGCTCATTTATCTTTGTTAATGCTAAAGCAATGGCCATGAGTTCCCTGAATTGAGCTGAGCCACCACATAGTGGACATATCTTTTTGGTTTCTCATCTGCCCCCAGGTATACTATCACTGCAGCCCAAAATCTGCCCCCGTCAGTGTAAACATTGTAGGCTTTTTCAAAGGTCTCCCTTGGCCCCGGGATTCGGTGAGTGCTGCTGCCAGTGGGGCTGTAGCACTTGGGGGTGGGGTGGATCCCCAGCCACCCACGGACCAGAAGGTACAGGCCACTCCCAGCCCACTTCCCTGAACCGGGCCTTCCCAGCCATCCCAGAGCCAGTTCCAGTGCAAAGGCAACGGTGGGTTCGGTTTTTTTAAATGCCCCCCGTGGCTGCTGCCCCTCGCCATCTGGGCAGCAGTCCACCACCCGGCTTTCACAGGGCCCCCTGACTCATGCACACCTTATTTCAAGGCGGGTCAGGTGGACGGCTTTCGATGCCAACCCCATGCTCTCCGCTTCACCCCGCTCTTCTGAGAAAGGCATCCATGGGTCCTGTTTTCACAGGTTACAGGAGGCCCTGAAGCTGGCCAGGGCATGCCTGAGGTGCTGCTTCTTACTTTGGCCACTTTTGGTTTCAGTTATGAAGGCTGTTTCCCTACTAGCAACTCAGTGGTCTTAAAGTCTCAGTGGGAATAGGCATCCAGGCTCATAGCCAATTAATTTCTTCTAATAATTCTTGTAGCTCTGCCAGGGTTATGGTGGGCTTGACAGCCAGTTGTGGTTTTAAAGGACTTACTCCTTCCAAAGAGACTATGGTTCCCAGAATTTTAAAGGGAGCAATAGTCTGTTTTTTATCAGCGGATACATGGAGTCTGCCTGTCTGTAGACATTTCTGAGTAACCTTATATAACTTTTCTAATTGTTGGGGGCTTGGAGCAGGCCCCTAAAGGGTCTTCACATAGCATTGGCAGAATGCTGGGCTATTGGCCATACTTTGGGGTAAAATAGTCCATTCATACCTCTCATCAGGCATTTTAAAGTTGGTGGAAGGTACAGAGAAAGCAAATTTTTCACAGTCCTGGGGTTGTAGAGGGATAGAACAAAAACAATCTTTAATGTCTATAACTATAAGAAACAAATATGAGGGAATGGCAGGGATCCAAGGCAGCCCCCTTAAGGGTGTACCCACTAGGGTCATTCTAGCACTGACTTTATGCAAATCTTTCAACATTCTCCATTTGCCAGAGGCTTTCTTAATAACAAAGACAGATGTGTTCCATGGACTTACAGAAGGCCAGATGTGGCCCAACCGTAATTGTTCCTGCACAATTTCCTTTAAAGCCTGTAGCTTTGTCTCAGGTAATGGCCACTGCTCCACCCATACCGGCACTCCAGGGGATCACCTGATAGCCAGAACCTGAGGGGCAGTGGCCCTTAGAATTGGGGGTGAACCTGATGCTCTTTCTTTGGGTCCCCACTGTAATCGATATGGCGAGACAACCTTTGTGTTGCTCCCTGAGCATCCCCCAAAATGTCCTATGATGTTGGTGGATAACCCTGCCACCACCAGGGGTCGCACCTCCCCTTTAGCTCCATCTGCATCCTGCCAGGTGAGCCATTCTTGAGTCTCCTCTGATGGGGCGTATCCTCCCACACCTAGGATTCAGGGCCCAGAAACTAGGTGCCATCATGATGGGACCTCCTCCTTTCTAAGAATGGTTCTATCAGCCCCCGTGTCCACTAGGCAGTGAAACCTCCTGCCACCTATTTCAAGATCCATCTTGGGCCTTACACCAGGGATTATAGGGACTGTCCCATTCGCCATAGGTTTTTCTCCTCTCCCAATCCCTCCTCGAGGGCATTGTAAATGTAGCCGATCATGGGGAAGTCCTCCTTTCGTCAATGGGGCTACAGGCTGCCCCCCACTTACTTTAAAGGCTTTCCTTCAATATCAAATCTGGATTTACATTCCTTTTGCCAATGGAGCCCTTTGTGACACCGGAGACTGGGCATAGATGGGGGTCTTTTTGATACCCCACCTCCAGGCTTAGGGAAGTTCTCTCACTGGGGGCAATTTCTTTTAATATGGCCAGTCTGGCCACAGCCAAAACATGGACCTTCTATCCCTCTAGGCCCCATTATTACCTGCTGACCCAAATTAAGTGAATTAAATCCCTGGGTTAAGGCATGGGTCAGAGCCTCTGTTTGCATCTGTAAGATAGCAGCCATGGCTTTGGTTTGCCCCTTCAGGGTTCCCACCTCCTTGGAGGCAATTATCCATTGTTCCATGGACCTGTCCTTAAGGCCAGCACAGGCTATCTTGTGATCAGCATCCATTCCATCCCATACCAAGAGTTTAGTGAATTGCTCCCTCAATGGGCCTGGGGGTAATTTTCATTTTAAGCTCTTTTCCACTGTGTCTATAAACTCATAGAGGGGTTCACCAGGCTTTTGATGAATTCCTGCAAGGGGGGATTCGGTAGGCCCCTCGTCCAATTTTCTCCAAGCATTTAATCCTATGACCCTGACCTGTTCTGTATATGGGACTGGAATGCCCGACTGTTGCTCCCCTGTGGCATAACGGTCACTTGAACCAGTCAACATCCCAAAACTAATGGGGACCAGTGGGTTGGCACTTGCATTCCTCTCAGCCTGTATCCTGTATTCCTCCTTAAAGAGGGCACACCATTTAATATATATAGGGCTAGGAAGGACTGCTTTGGTGAGGTCCAGCCAATCCTTTGTAGTACACTGCTGATGAGCCAAGCCTTGGAGGAGAGTACCTACCCAGGGTGATCCTGGGCCATCCTCAGCCACTGCCTTTTTTAATTCCTTCAAACCCTTCACCTCCCAGGGATACTAGGGGTCAGGGCGCATGCCTCCTGGGTTTACATTAATAGGATACGCTTCTACCTGTGGCCTCACAGAAGCCTCCTGAGCAGGGCCAGAATCCTGGAAATGAGGACGGTTTTCATGGGTTTCAGGAAGCCCTGAAGCTGGCCAGGGCACGCCCAAGGTGCTGCTTGGTACTTTGGCTGCTTTTGGATTCACTTCTGATGCATTTCTGCATTCTCCCTCAAACCCTTCCCATGATTCCCATGCTGGGGTTTCTGAAGGCTCATCAGGAGGTGGCTCTGAGGGCTTAGGGCTCTCGGGCCAAAAGCATGCCTTTAAGGCCGAAATAATAGGGTAGAACTCCAGTGGCAGATCAACCCCCAATTGAACCTCCCTTTGTTGAGCTAGACTTTCCACATGTTCCCATGTATCCCCAGTAAAAACATTAGCCCCAAGTAGCCAGGGAGCCAAATGAATTGCCTCTGCCCAAACCTTTTGAGCTACCAGATCTGACAGATCCAATCCCCTGCTTTTAAGCATATCTCTCAGCACTTTAAGCTCTGGGTCCTCAGACTTAAAAGTTGTGTTACCCATCTTTTCAGGTAAAATTGCGTTACCCATTTTTTAGGGTCTTGCTTACCCCGAACCTCCTCGATTGGCCCCAATCCGTTTTTTCTTCTTCTTTCTTTTCTTCTTTTCACCTTCTTTCGAGTGCTACGTTGAGTGCCAGATGCCAAGGGTTTGAACCTGCGATCCCCGGCAAGGTGAGGATTGGGGTGAGTAAGCACACCGTTCACCACCCCACGCCGCCCTCATTACCCAGGGACACTCAGACACAATGGGGAGCCTAGTCAAGCTGGGACTCATTTATTGCAAGTGTTCCAAAGCTTATAAAGGCACCTGGAACTCCCCCCTTCCCCCTGAGGGTGTATCTTAAGGATGGTCACACGCTGATCATGCACTCCTCAGCAGTGTGAAAGTATTCTTCAGACTTTCGAAGCAAGCCAGGCCGCGCCCCCAGTAACTTCCTTTCGGACCTATGCAAGGTGGAGCTTTTAGGTCCCCACAGTACCTGTGGAAAAATATGTT
This sequence comes from Nannospalax galili, assembly GCF_000622305.1. NCBI lineage: Eukaryota > Metazoa > Chordata > Mammalia > Rodentia > Spalacidae > Nannospalax > Nannospalax galili. The sequence goes on from NW_008330482.1 coordinate 77,397, forward strand.
ATCCCCAGTTGTCACAAGATACAAATTGTCCGTTCCTTACTGAAGGAACTATAATTATAGTTGTGCTTCCAAGTAAATAAATTGTTTTGCCTAAATGGCAATATATGTCATAGTACACTCCCTCCCATTTGACTATTTGTAGGGACAATCTGCAATCTCAATGGGTACCATTTAATTCCTTCATACATTCTATTAAGTACTGTTTGATATAGAACACTTCTAGCAGCCCTGACCAAATAAATATTAACTTCAGCTTGAGCCTGAGCTTTTACTTTTAAACTAAGTGCCCATCACACCAATTCCTCATTTTTATTTGCTCTTTGTATCCTAGAGCTGCAGGCCTTCTAATGATAAACTGAAGGTAAGAGCAGTTGATTTTATAAGAGATGATCAAGTCCAGCACCCAGTTTGTTCCCTGGCATGTTGCAGAAATGGAACAAATATTTTCTAAAAGAAAGACTAGATGAAGGTAGTGTCTAATGAATGGTGAGTTAGGCTGAGATTCCTGGATCTAAACCAAGAACTCTCACAGTTGCTAGACTTCAAGTAGTGAACTGAGGAGTTGAGGTTTCTATTCTTGCTTTCAGTTAGCCAATGTTTGAGAGCCACCCTATTCAAGGAACAGCTGACTCACTGTTTCCTGACCAAGGCTGCAGTCTTTGCCTCTTCCTTCAGTCAGTTCAGGGTTAGTGGACTGGTTGGTTTTTAGTAGCATGAAAGTTTTTAATGATAAGAAGGAACAGAAAGGAAAAAGTCTTTGTTTCCTTTCTCATCCACTTTCCCTATCATCATTTCCCTGAGCTTGGGTTCTACTCTCATTTCATTTTACCTTTCTGCCCGCATTCCTCTCTAGGAAATTCCAGAAGAGTTGATTTTCCTCTGAAATGTAGGTAAATCTAACTTTTACTCATTGCTGCTGGGAGTGCAAAGTCATACAGCTACTTTGGAAGACAGTTTGCCAGGTTCCTTTTTTTCTTTTAACAATGTTTTTTATTTTGTAATTGTTTACAAAGTTAACCTTGTTTTACAAAACTCTTACCGAAAATCAACTCTTAACCGTGTGATACAGTGCTCATGCTCCTTTGTATTTACTCAAGTGAGATAAAAACTTGATTCTGCAGTAAAGTTTGCACACTAGTGTTTACACTACTTTATTCATGGCTGTTGAGGCTTGGAAGCAAACACAATGCCTTTCAGTAAGAAAATAGAGAAATAAACTGTGGTAATATTCATGCAATGTACTAGTTTTCAGTGATTAGAAGAAATGAGCTGTCAAGACATGAAAAGCCACAAGGGTACCTTAAACAAATCAGTAAGTGGAAGAAGCCAGTCTGAAAAAGTTACATATTGTAGGATCGCAACTATGAGGCATTCAAGAAAAAGTAGAACTGTAGCAGGGCTGGGGACAGCTCTGTATTAGCAAAACAAAACACTATGGTGACTGTAAAAAGATCAGCGGCTGCCAGAGGCTGAGGGGAAAGAGGCATGATTAGGTGGAGCATAGAGAAGTCAGGGGAAGTGAAAGTATAATGAATACAGTATGTACAGTGGCTTACACACATGCATATGTGTCCAAACTTGTAGGACGGCTAGTACCAAGAGAGCCCCAGTGTAGACTATAGATTCTGGGTGATAATCTTGTGACATTGTAACATTGTGACAAATGCTCCATTTTGGTGACTAATGGGGTAGTTGGAACAGGGAGTACGTGGGAACTTGCTGTGCTTTATGCTCAACTATGCTGTGACTGTTTCATAAAGTCTCTTATGCCATGTGTGGTGGTGCACACCTTTAATCCCAGCACTTGGGAGGCAGAGGCAGGTGGATCTCTGTGAGTTTAAGGCCAGCCTGGTCTACATAGTGAGTTCCAGGCCAGTTGGGGCTGCAGGGAGACCCTGTCTCAAAAAGACCAAAAAAAGAAAAAAAAGTCTTTTAAAAAAATAGTTGGGCTGGGCCTAGTGGCACGGTACTTTAATCCCAGCACTTGGGGGGCAGAGGCAGGTAGATCTCTGTGAGTTCAAAGCCAGCCTGGTCTACATAGTGAGTTCCAGGCCAGCTGGGGCTACAGGGAGAGACTGTCTCAAAACGACCAAAAACAAAACAAAACAAAACAAAAGTTGGGCTGGTGGGATGGCTCAGCAGGTACAGGCAAGCAGAGCCTGACAACCTAAGTTTGATCCCTGAGACCCACATACTGGAAGAAGAGAAGCAACTTCTGCAAATTGTCCTCTGGCCTCTAAACACATGCTATGGTATGCATAACCCCCTAATAAATGTAAAAAAATAATTAAGCATAACTTTTTAAAAAATATAGTAGGAGCCAGGTGTGGTGGCACACACCTTTCACCCCAGCACTCAGAGGCAGGAGGACTGATAGAATGTGTGAATTGCCAAAGAGCCACAAGCCTCATTAGGGAAAACCATAAATCCCTTAAATTGTCTAACTGGCCCTAAATTGGCAGCCTGGCATTGCTCAAGACTTACCAAATAGTCAATCCCAGGACTGAGAGAGACTGTCTGTGGAGCCCACCTGACTCCTTTAGGGCCATAGATAACTCACCCGCCTGTCTGAGAAAAGAGACCCTCAAGGACACCAAACCCAGGCACTAATTCAACTCCCCACAAAGTGCAGCTGTGTGTCACAAACCTTATAAAAACCCCAGCACCTCCTACCCCCAGTTTCTTTGTCTAGTTGTAGAAGCTTGGTTCCTGCAGACAGCCTCTACCTCTCGCTGTATCTTCTTGGAATAAAGGAAAATATATTCCTTGCCTGTTGCAGGTGTGGCTCTTGTTTCTTATCTCCTACTCCTCTATCTTTCCTTTTATTCTCCAAAAATCTAACAAGGATCTCTGTGAGATGGAGGCCAACCTGGTCTACATAGACAGTTCCAGACTAACTGGGGCTACAGGGACACCCTGTGTCAAAAAACAAAAATGGGGCTGGAGAGCTGCTCAGTGGTTAAGAGCACTTGCTGCTTTTGTGGAGGACCTGGGTTCAGTTCCCAGCACCCACGTGGCAGCTAACAACTGTCTGTAACTCCAGTTCTAGGGGACCCAACACCATCTTCTGACCTCCACAGGCACTGCACAACACAAGTGCACTTACATGCATGCAGACAATATACTCATACACATAAAAAAAAAAAAAACCAACAAACAAAAAGATAGTAGGTAGATAGATACATCTAATTCCATCCCTTCGTGTGTGTAGTCTCCCACTGGCACATATTGTCTGTGTTAGAGTGGAGTGGGATGGCCTAAGGAAATTGAGAGGATTAGGACAAAAAGACTAGCAAAAAACTTGATGAACCAGGTATGGTAGCACAGACTTTTAATCCCAGCACTTGAGAAACTGAGGCAGGAGGATACCAACTTGGGCTACATGGTGAGATACTGTCTCAAAAACAAATAAGTGGAGGTTGGAGAGATGGCTCAGTGGCTAAGACTGCATAATGCTCTTGCAGAGGACCAGAGTTGGGTTCCCAGTACCCATGCCAGGCAGCTCACAACCTCCTAAAACTCCAGCTCTAGGAGAGCTGATGCTTTGTTCTGGCCCCCATGGGTGTCTGCGCACATGTGACACACACACACACACACACACACACACACACACACACACACGTGCGCAATGGAAAGAAATGTCTTAAAAAATAAGCAAAGGCAAAACCAAAATACCCTCATGCTTTTTTCCAGAAGAGGTGAATGAAGGAAAAGCTGCAAGCTGTGTTCTTACTCAGTGTGCCACAGAAAAGATTGTGGTCTGGTCACAAACATCCATAAAATTCAGCAGCCTGGATAGTCTGTCAGATTATGGAAGCAAAAGAAACAAGGGATATGTCTCAGAGTTGGAGCCCCACTCCAATTGCTCTTCATTCATTATATGGACTCTTCATTGACTGTTTTAGACTAGACTTAGAAGGCTCCCTGCATTAAAAAACACTTGGAGGGGGGCTGGAGAGATGGCTCAGTGGTTAAGGGCACTGGCTATTCTGGCAGAGGACCTGGGTTCAATACTCAGCACTCACATGGTGGCTTACAACCAACCATAACTCCATGCCATGGGCTCCAATGCCCTCCTCTGACCTTCTTGGGCACTGCAGGGCATGGGTACACTTATATGAATGTAGGCAATACACAGGAGTTCTGATGCCCTCTTCTGGCCTCTGCAAGTATTGCATGCACAGGCACACTTACATACATGCAGGCAAAATACTCATATACACATACACATTAAAAAAAAAAAAAAAAAAAAAAAAACACTTGGAAACATTTTCTAAAATAAGTCACACTCCTGCAAGTAAATGTAGTAGTTCAGGAAGAGGGTCTACGAAGTTACATTTTCAAAATTTCCTAGACATTCTGGTGTGAAGTCAGGTTTCAGAACTATCTGACCTTATTAGTTTTAACTTGCTGATTTTTGTTGTTGTTGTTGTGCTGGGGACTGAGCCCAGAGCTTCCTGTATGCCAGGTTAGTACTAAACCACTGAGCTACATCTGCAGTCTCCATCAAACTTTCCTGTTGAGAGCCCATGTGGCTAATGCCAGGTAGGGAACTTGAAAGAATGAAGGCAGAATGGATGTTCTCTAGTGCTCTTTGTTGGAACCACAAGATATTCTTTTGGGGAAGCATTATTCATCATGGTACTTATATGCCAAAGGACCACCACTTCTACACTGTAGGGATTTTTGAGGGCATGTCTTGGAATTAGCAATGTAAAATCGAGTCAGCAAGAAAATTCACTCAAATCCAAAACTGAATGCTAAACTGACTTACAAATGAAAGTGGAAGTTACCTTTAATTTTCTATTCTCAGATATTTTACTTCTGAAAAGTTAAGACTTCCACTGCAGGCTAGCCTGGTGACCCAATCTGATCATTATGAAGATAATGATCCTGTCTTGAGACAAAGTTGTCACCTCTACCCCCTTTTCTTCTCTCCATCTGCTTCCAATTCCTTCCATCTTTTCTTTTAGAATAGCTACTTGCCAGATACTGGGTTTATTCCTCCAAATGAAGGATCTTTGTAAAAACAATCACTTGCATATAAGATTGGTAGTATGATTATCCATACACAACTTACACATGGAGGAGAGAGAAAGGGCTTAAAAAGTTTAAGTAACTTGCTCCAGGAATCCTTGTGAACTACTCATCTCCTATTTCAACGTCTGGCTCAGAATACCAGTTCCTCTAGCCCCAGGGACCTTGGTGTCTTTGCTTAGCCGCCACCACAGATTTGACTCCTGTTTTTGAATTCACCTGGAGGTTGGCATACAGATACCTGTCAGCTGATGTTCCTGTCGCTGACTGACCCCATTGCCTCTCTGGGTCTCACAAATACTGTCTGCTCATAGATTTCTGTTTGTGTTTTAACTGATGATTCCAGGGTCCCAGATCTCCAGATCCCCACTCAGTCTATATTTACCAGTTTTGGTCACTAACTGTGCTGGGGGCAGGGGTGAGGTGGGTGGGTTTTAGAGTCTGCTGTGAGCCTTCCAAGAATGACGAGTTAATCTAAAAGAAGTCACCTTAGTCCAATTATTAAAAAATAGTCCTCTTGAACTCTACCTACCTAAAAGTTCCATCTCCCACCTTCACTCCACCCCCTTCCTCTGTTTCCTAGATTAGAAGTGTCCATGTCTGGCGCATGTAATACTGTTCTGTGTGTCTTGGTTTGGTCTTCATTGCTGTGACAAAATACTCTGACCACTACCAACTTGTGGAGGAAAGGGTTTATTTAGCTTTCATATCCCAGGTCACAGTTCATCTGGGAACCCAAGGTAGGAACTCAGGGCAGGAACCTGGAGGCAGGAACTGTAGCACAGGCCATGGAGGAATGCTGCTTACTGGCTTGCTCCCCTGGCCCCTGCTCAGCCTGCTTTCTTATGAAACACAAGCCCACCTGCCCAGGGGTGGCACCACCCACAGGGGGCTGGGCCCTCCCACATCACTCATCAGGAAGATGCCCCTCAGACATGGCCACAGGCCAGTCCAACAGAGGCAACTGAAGCTCCCTCAACCCAGGTGTGTCAAGTTGACACCAAAACTATCCAGCACAATCCAATTATTAAAAAACAGTCCTCTTGAACTCTACCTACCTAAAAGTTCCATCTGCCACCTTCACTCCACCCCCTTCCTCTGTTTCCTGGATTAGAAGTGTCCATGTGTGGCCCATGTAATACTGGTCTGTGAAAACTTGACAAGTGGTATCTGGACAAACAGCATTTTAAGTGTACATCTCTCTAGATTCTTTTAAGGAATTGTCCTGAAACCAGCTTGAGGATGTGCCTGTATTTGCATTAGATATTATTCCTTTTCACATGCTTCATTCATACCCTGAAGTTTACTCACTGTGATGCTTTGCCCTGGGGCAAAAAGAAAAAAACATCCTGAATAGCAAGGTCAGAAATAGTAGAGTAACTATTTTGAAGAAGCTTTGAAGATTAATAACAAAGTATGTGTAAAGTGTATAAGAAGCATGCATCTTTTTCTTTCATTAAATGCATAAAAGGTTTGATTATGATTTTAACCAAATTAGTGGAGTCATTTATGATTTTACAGATATGATCCTTATTTATTCTCAAAAGTTCAACACCAGAGATGAATGCATATACACTTATTGAAAGAGTATCTATCATAGCACACCTTCTATTGTTTCACAAAAATTTATTACTCTTATTATAACATTTATGAAGCATATCCCATTGCTGCTTATTTCAATAAATTATTTAAAATTGGTATAGATCAATGTCATTGAAATTTCAATGTTTAGTAATCCATCTTATAATATGCACCATATTTTTACAGTATTTCTCACAACATATATCAAACTATATTTGAATGAAAAATGAAGTCAGAATTTTTTTGATAAAAGTCTGATTTGACTGATTTTGTAATAGAACTTTGAAAATTGAACTAGATGGTGGACGTTTTCATAAAAATATAAACTTCCTGGGCTGGAGCGATGGCTCAGCAGTTAAGAACACTGGTTGTTCTTACAGAAGGCCTGGGTTTGAATCCTAGCACCCACATGGCAGCTAACGACTGTCCATAACTCCAATCCCAGGGGATCCAACAGCCTCTTCTGACCTCCTCGGGCATTGCACAACATTGGTGCACTTACCTACACGCAGGTAATACATGCATACACATAAAATAAAAATATTAAATAAAATTTAAAAAAGAAAGAAAAATATAGAACTTCCACATTTGGAAAAAAGAACGTGTAAGTATGTGATGAGATAAAACCATTTTTTAAAAACATTGTATTGGCAAATTTAATCGTTATTTGAATTTAAGACCTAGGTGTCCACAAATTCTATTTTCTGTCTTTTCTTTTTTTCTTCATATGCAGGGATACACAAAATAGCTCTAAGTGAAAAAGTAACAGGTAGAAATGATAGTGATTGGAGCTGGAGAGATGGCTTAGTGGTTAAGAGCACTGGCTATTCTTGTAGAGGACCAGGGTTCAGTTCCCAGCACCACATGGCTGCCAACAAACAATCATCCCTAACGCCAGCTCCAAGGGATCTGATGCTTTCTTCTGGTTAATGTGGGCACTGCATGCATGTGGTGCACTTACACACAGGCAAAACATTTATACATATAAAATAAAAATAAAAATAAAACCTTTAGTAAAATGATAGTGATGGAGTTTTTATGCCCTACAAATCGAGAACATAATTTACTTTTTTTTTTTATTTTGGTCTTTTTGAGACATGGTCTCCATGCAATCCCAGCTGGCCTGGACCTCACTATGTAGACCAGGTTGGCCTCCAACTCACAGAAGTCCGCCTGCCTCTGCCTCCTGAGGGCTGGGATAAAGGTGTACACCACCACACATGGTTGAATATAATTTACTTTAATGACCATGTAAAATCATAATCAAAACTTTTATGCATTTATGACCTCTTTTCATGAGGCAAACAATTCTCAATATTTTACTTTGAATAAACTTGATGGAGACCTAACAAAATTTGTCAGCCAGTCATCATACTTAATTTCGGAGCCAGGCCTGGTGGCCCAAGCCATGTAATCCCATTACCTGGGAGGTGGAAGAATTAGGGTCACAAGTTCAGTGCCACTCTGGGATATCTAGTTAAATGTGGTTTCAAAGAAATAGTTTTTGAATAAGTCACTATAATTCACATAGCATTACTTTCACCATTTAAAAGTGTACAACCCAGGGCTGGAGAGGTGGCTCAGTGGTTAAGAACACTGGTTGTTCTTGCAGAACACCCGGGTTTGGATCCCAGCACCCACATGGCAGCTAACAACTGTCTATAAGTCCAGTTCTAGGGGATCCAACAGCCTCTTATGACCCCCGCGGGCATTGCACGACACGGGTGCACTTACCTACATGCAGGTAATACACGCATACACATAAAATAAAATAAATAAATAAAAAGTGTACAAGCCAAATGGCTCTTTGTACAGAGGTTTTTTTTGTGTAACTACCATAACAATCAATTCTAGAACATCCTCCAAAGAAAAGAAAACCTATAACCCTTAGCAATGGTCCACAGAGAAACCCCTTGTGGGAAACCACTAATCTGATTTCTGTCCGTTAGATTTGTCTCTTCTGGACATTTCATGTAAGTGGAATTTTAAAGTGATATTTCATGACTGATTTCTTTTGCTTAGCATTTGTTTCCAAGGTTCATCCATGTGTAACATGTACTTATATGTCATTTCTTCTTATTGATGCATATCACATCTTACCAGTTGTGGAGATCTGGGTTATATCTACTCCTTGGCTATTAAGAATAATAAGCATATTCAGATTTACTATGAGCCTGCTTCCATTTTTCTTGGGTATATACAGAGAAGTAGAATTCCTGGGTCACATGACAGCACTGTTTACCCTTTGAAGCAATGCCAGATTGTTTTTCAAAGAGGCCGCACCATTTTTACATTCCCACCTGCAGTGCATGAAAGGCTCCAATTTCTCCACAGCCTAGCCAACATTAGCTGTCTCCTCCTCCTCCTCCCCCTCCCCCCTCCTCCTCCCCCTCCTCTTCCTCTTCTTGTCATTCTACAGTCTGCTGCAATCATATTAACTATCCATCGTCTCTAGAGAAGGCAAAAAACGTTGGATTTCTGGGGATTGGTAATTAGACAAGGCAGGCCCCAAGTGCTTTAGTACTTCAGTCACATAATAAAGTGAAGACTGACTCCACAGTTAATCCAAGAAGCCTGTAGGAGTCTCTCCTTTCCCCACCCCTGATGCCCCAATCCACCAGGCAGCCGTCTGACCCAGGGAGAAGAGACGTCTTGCTCAGTAAGGTCAGCTCTTTAGTTTGTCTTTGCGGCCAATTCTGGCTCTGAGTGGCCAATAACCTGGAAAAGTAGCTGGGCTTCCCCAGGGCCGCCCAGGGCTGCGTAGTGAGATACCGGGCATTCCGGAACAGGGGCGAAGAGGCTAGAGAAAACTACAATTCCCAGGAGTCTATGGGAGGGGGTACCTCCCGGCGGTCTGGGCCTACTGCCTGAGAGCACGGAGCCTCTCCCTGCGCCTCATTGTTAAAAGCGCTACGACAGGTAACTGTACTCATGCTCAGTCCGGTCCCAATCAGCTCCGCTCCTTTCTTTCCCGCAGGCCCCTTTCCGGTCCTGCTGAGGCATCCTTTTCCCCGCCCCATTCTCCGGGAGTCCGAAGGGGGCGGGGCCCCGGACAAGCGCGTTCCCAAGGGTGTGCACTGGGGCTCTTAATAGGGAGGGGACTAAGCGTTGGGTGTGGAAGGTAGGCTCCAAGACCGCAGGAACGGAGGGCGCATGCGTCCTGGCTGTGCTCAGGAGGGCTCCAGGAGTTACAGAGGGGCGGGGAGGAAATGGCTGCTGGGCTGACGCACGCGCATTGACTGCCGGCGCCGGACCTCAGGTCCCGGATTCTTTCCCCTCCTCTGCCTCCTCCGGAAGTGGAGCCGCCCGGGTGCCTACCCGTGGCCGCCTGGCGGCAGGCCCCGCCCAGGCCCCGCCCCCCGGCTCCGCCTCCTTCCCTGGAGGTGGTGCCGGGTTGCGGCCCCGACAGTGGAGGTGTTGGTTACTGAAGCTGGGAGCGGGGTCGTACCCAGAAGGGCGGCCGGGCTATGCTAGCTGGCCTGCTAGCGTCCGCGTCGCAGCCCCAGAACCGCAGTCTCCTCAGCCCGGTCCCGCGCTGCGGCCGGCGGCGCCCGGGGCGCGCCCCCTCCGATGGCTGCGGAGATCCAACCCAAGCCCCTGACCCGCAAGCCGATCCTGCTGCAGCGGGTCGAGGGGTCGCAGGAGGTGGTGAATATGGCGGTGATCGTGCCCAAAGAGGAGGGCGTCATCAGCGTGTCGGAGGACAGGTACAGACCACTGCCCCTCGGCTGCGAGGTGGGCGTGCGCGCCTGTGGAGACCTCGCGTCCCAGGCCGCTGCTGTCCAGCTGCGCGCCGCCCTTGGTGCGCTGTGGCCTCGTCCGCGGCCCGAACGCCTGCGGGAGCCCGAGTGGCTAACGGTGCGCCGGACACTTGGTCCAGCTCCGGAATGGGAGGACGGAGGGAGGCGGGGAGGGAGGAGCCGGCCTGCCTGCAGGTGTGTGCGCCGTGAAGATGCGCTCTGCTGGGTAGCTAAGGGTTCGGGGCGCTCGCTCGCCTCTCTTTGCGCCCCAAAGGGAACGGAGTCACCGCTGCCCCTATACAGTCCAGCTCGGCTGTGTATCTCCCAGACGTCGCCCACCGAATTCCCAGTCCGTTTCAAGTTGTGAAGAGAGTAACTTTGGGCTTCTGCGTGTGGTGCGGTCCTCTCCTTTCTCCCTGTGTCTCCAGGGGAAGTGTCTGGAAATTGCAAGAGACCACGGTTGCAGATATCTCCCAGAGTTCCTTTGCTTCCTTCCTTTCTTTTTGCTTAATTTTGCTTCGTTTGCAGAAGTAGACCTACTTGTTTTGCCCTCAGTATTCGCCCTTGCGTTGCATTTTTTGCTTTGGCTAACTGCGCTTTCTTAATATGGAGAAAAAGTTTCCCATTGTCACTTCCAGAGGAATGATGCTTGAATGTAGGAGCTAGGGCAATACATCTGGAATTGCTTATTTGGTAATACCTATAGGCATTCTAGAAAATTGTAACCCTGTAGAAGTATATTGCTCTGCGCTTTTAACTTAAAACAGTAGTTAGGCTTGCTTAATTAATAGAAGTTAAAATCATGCTGAGGTAGGGAATTTCCTTCCATGACTCCTAAAATCGCAAGAGCAACGAAGTGTTCATTACTCTTTTTAAAATCCTTTCAACACTTTCTGCAGTGTAACCTCAATTGTACTTACTGTTTCTTAGGTGCTTGAGTATAACTAGGGGGAGTGTATTGATACCTGTATATTACATATCGTGTCTGCATCATGCTTGATTAATGGTGCCTGATTCATTTCTTGTGCAGCTCCATGGGGGAAACATTGCCAACCCTAATGGCAGTTGGTCTGGAAAGAACAGAAGTTGTGTGTGAAGTGGATGCAGGAGCCTTTTAAATTCACAAAGAAGTCTTACAACAGTGTTGAATTTTTTCCATGGGTCAACATTCCATTAAAAGAGACTGCTTCTAGACATAGAAGTTCTTGTCACAGAATTTTATTTATAGATATATTCTATATGTCAGAGGAATATACGGATAGATATGTTTTTCCTTCTCTTACTAGAGATGAAATTGATTTCTCACCTTGTAAGACATCCATAATTCTTGCCTGTAAGTTGCAAGAGTGAGTTCATTGAATCAAGTAAGGAGGAAAAACGTTGTTAGACCTCAGCTCCTTTAATATTAGTTCTAAAACTTCTAATTTCCATTCCACTGTATTTCCTTTAAAGGAAACAACTTTAGTGAAGGTATATATTTCAAAGTGTGTAGAGAAGCTAAAGTGTATGTGAAAGAAAGTGAAGAAAAAGTTGCATTTGATCATAGAAATGTTTAGCAATATCTTACTTTTCACTTTCCTAATCTACAATGTACACAATAGAATTGATTTTATCATAGAGTTACTGTTAAATAAATAAGGCCCACATAGAAATCCAGGATCGTTGTCTCCATGTGTTTTATTATTATTCAGGTTGACAGATCTGTGCTTCTTTGGGTCAGACAATCAACAATTAAAATACCTGCTTTAGGGTACAGTTTCATTTATGGCTTTCACTAAAAGAGAATTGATCTGTATTCTTATCAAAATCCAATGTCCCTTGATATAACACTAAAAATAAGAAGATAGAATTTTGATTTTCATCAAAACCTACAAGCCATTACCACTAACTGCTTTGGCTGGTTCATTCTTGAACTGCAACGGTCAGTCACAAATAATGTCCTGTATCATAGTTCTTATGGAACCATAGTTTCTCTTTTCACTTTTGACTCATTACAGCCTTTACCTGAACTTTTGAAAACACTTAACATTTTGTGTTTTTTACCATATTTTACTTTATTTAAATTTTTTTTTTTTTTGGTCTTTTTGAGACAGGGTCTCCCTGTAGCCCCAGTTGGCTTGGAATTCGCTATATAGACCAGGCTAGCCACAAACTCACAGAGATCCGCCTGCCTCTGCCTTCCAAGTGCTGGGATTAAAGGCATTCCTCATTCTGTAAGTGTGGGTATATATCAAACTAAGGATAAGCATGAGGCTCTTCAACCTGGGAGAGGGGTATAAACCATCAAAGACCCTCTGATGGGACAGGGACATAGCTCAGTGATAAGAGTGTTTGACTGCTTGCTTACCATGTGTGAGGCCCCGTGTTTGATCCTCAGTGTTGCAAAAAAATACAACACAACAAACAACACACACAAAAAACTCAAAACTTTTAAAGCCAGGTAATACTTAGACTAGAACAGCAAAGAGGAACTCTGACTTGAAGGAGGGCATAAGGATGCTCATGACACATAGCCACTGTACTCATAACATAAAAACATGGGAAATGCTGGGTATGGTGGTAGATGCCTGTAATCCCAGCTCTTGGGAGGCTGAGGCAGGAAGATTGTGAATTTGGCACCATGCTGGGCTATATAGGGAGTTCCTGGCTAGTGTAGGCTACATAGTGGGACCCTATCTCAAAACAAAACATGGGAAGGATGAAGAGCAAACAAGAATGCCAGTACTAGATAGGAAGCGGAGTTGCTCAGTCTCTACTTATGTGCAATGAGAGTCACAAAGGCTCACTCCCTTTTGTGAGATAGGGCCTTCCTATGTAGTTCAGATGGCCTTGAACCTGGGATCCCCCTGCTTCCTAAGCACTAGAATTACAAGTATATGCTGCTGTGTCTGGCCCTATAAATTTTAAAGAAAGAGATCTGCGCCTCAGCCTCCCAAGTGCTGGGCCTAAAGGTGTGTGCCACCATGCCTGGTATATTATTTATTATTTTTATTTTATGTGTATGAGTGTATTGCCTGCCTGTACGTAAGTGTACCCATGTGGTACAATGCCCAAGAAGTTAGAGATTAGACGAGGATGTCTGATCCCCTGGAACTGGAGTTATGGTGGGTGCTAGCCACTATGTGGGTTCTGGGAACCAAACCTCCTAAAGGTGTGTGCCACCATGCCTGGTATATTATTTATTATTTTTATTTTATGTGTATGAGTGTATTGCCTGCCTGTACGTAAGTGTACCCATGTGGTACAATGCCCAAGAAGTTAGAGATTAGACGAGGATGTCTGATCCCCTGGAACTGGAGTTATGGTGGGTGCTAGCCACTATGTGGGTTCTGGGAACCAAACCTAGGTCCTCTGTAAGAACAGCCAGTGCTCTTAACCGCTGAGCCATCTCTCCAGTCCCACATTTTGTATTTTAAACAGCAGTATGATACCTCATGTCTGTTTTGTCTTCTGTGAGTTCTCTAGAGAGCTTTGTGTGTCTTCTTCACTGTGTGTGTGTGTGTGTAGGGCCTACATAATTACTGGCCCATATCAGTCCCTTAAGAATTTGTTGGATCATGGAGGATCCCCCTCTTTCCTGCCTCTGAAACACAGTGTTTTTAACTTATCTGGATTTTTTGATACTTGTTAAGTGAATATTTTAATGACTGATGAAAACCTTATGTAGACAAATGTACATTTGTGAGGAAAGTATTGGAGTGGGGACTTTAGGTACTTTAAAACTGAAAAGTCCTGGGGCTAGAGAAATGGTTCAGCAGTTAAGAGCACTGGCTGCTCTTGCAGAGGACCCAGTTTCAGTTCCCAACACCCCTATGGTTGCTAATACCCATCCTTAACTCCAGTTCCAGGGAATCCAACTCCCTCTTTGGGCCTCCGTGGGCAGGCACATGGTATAAAACACTCATACACATACAACAAATATAAATAAATGGAAAAACAAACCCTGAAAAGTCCATTTATTGCTTCATTTATCTATCAGTCATCAGCTGAGTTCCAGTTGTGTTCTCATCCCATGTGTTCATGACAGTGATGATAACCACAGAGTCTTTTCAAGATACTCACAGTTTAGTAGGGGGAACATTTAAAATATTGGTTTTGTTTTGTGTATGTGTGTGGAGCTAGGGATGGAACCTTAGACCTTGTGTGTGCTGGGTAAAGGCTCTGTCACTGAGACATACCCTCAGGCCAAAAATGTTATTTAATTAAACAAAACCAGGATATTTAAGATATTAGTAATGAAAAGAGAATTTTCACATGGGAAAGAATGACTGAGTTCCCTGACCCTTTTTGTCCTCGAAGTCCTACATCTTTGGAGGATTGTTTCACTTGAAGTTCCGTTTTCACTCTCAGCCTCCTCCTAGTAGTGAGCTGATAGTTCTCAAATCTTCGAGTTCCGGTGGATAAAAACCTTTGCTTTCAAGTTCACTGTGGCACAGTTAGGAAGTCTAGAACTTTACTTGATATTAAAGGAGGAAACATAGGGAAAATTAGACCTATAAAACCAAACTGAGCTATTGGTAAAGATTTCTGGTTTCTACCATAATGTATAACCTCTTCCCTGAACTCATTGGCCTTGCCAAGTCTGCTTTGATTGTAGCTAGGTTCTATTCCCAGAGAATACACCATACTTTGGCACTTTAGGTTTTTCATTTTCCTGCTTCTTTTGGGATGGTGTCTTCTGGGTTTCAACATCCCTTGCTTAAGGAATCATCTCTGGACATCTTTGCTCTGTTTTGGTTAAGACTTAGGTCTCACCTGTAGTTTACCAGGGGCTTCTTGTTTAGTAGCACCTCAGCTAATAAAAGCCAGGAGAGATCTCTCTCCAGATGGGACCCAGCCCCATTCACATCTTTATCTTTATTGTATATTTAAATTCATTGTATACCTATTTTAACCCAGGACCATGATCTTGCCATACAGAGAGTTTCAGCAACTAGTAGTTTCTTTTAGACAGTTAGTGGAAGCTGTTCTCTATCTAGGAATCAAAACAGTGTACTTAAGAAATTGTTTTCCATTGGTGGAGGTCCTGCAGTCTCCCCAAATAGGTGTTGCAGGATGAGTAAAAACTGGGTGTAGGCCAAGCTTGGTGGTACCAACTACCTTAGAGGTGAAGGCAGTAGGATTGCATATTCAAGGTTACATAAGCCACTTTCAGAGACCCAGCCTTAAAATAACAGTGAAAGATAGGGTTAGGGGTACGTCAGTGGTGACCCCTTGCCTGCTGTGCACAAGGCAAGGGTTCAGTCCCCAGTATTGTCAAAGAACAAACTTTGGGGTAGAGGAAAGGGTGCTCTAGATAGCGAGACACAGGAAACTAGCATCTGTTGAGAA
The DNA here is from genome assembly GCF_000622305.1 of Nannospalax galili. Classification (NCBI taxonomy): domain Eukaryota; kingdom Metazoa; phylum Chordata; class Mammalia; order Rodentia; family Spalacidae; genus Nannospalax; species Nannospalax galili. Next base: position 93,086 of record NW_008330482.1, read on the forward strand.
GTATTAATGACGCAGCTGAGACTGGAGCCAGCCTATTAGTCAGAACTCAGTTCCAAGTGTTGTCACACTTTGAGGAATCTGGAAAGTGTCTCCAGAGGAATAACTAAGATGAAAAACTACTGAAAATGTTCTGGAGAGATGGCTCAGTGGTTAAAAGCACTGGCTGTTCTTGCAGAGGACTCGGGTTCAGTTCCCAGCACCCACATGGTAGCTAACAACTGTTCATTACTCCAGTAATGAGATCTGATGCCCTCTTTTGACCTCTGTGGGCACTGCACGACATGGGTGCACTTACATGCAGGCATAACATTCATACACATAAAACAAACAAAAAATTACTGAAACATCTGGGTGTAAGAGTTTGGAATTCTTTTTTTTTTTTTGTAAAATGGCTTCTAGGAGCAGGTATGGGGGCAGAGGCTCTGTGAGAAGGAACTTGGGGTTGGTTAGGTCCAGGAGAAGGGGCTGACTTATTCAGAACAACTGTTTGCAGCAGCTTCTTCTCTGTTAAGTCCCGAGGGCAGAGCCCATAGGCTGGGTAATAGGGGGGGGTCATATCTGATTCTAGCACAGAGGGGATTGCCAATATATGTACCTTGAAAGAACCAATCCTTTTCTGTTTGAGTTGTACTGGGCTGAAGCAGATACATAAGCTGTGCTAGAGAACTTAGCCTCTCATTTTAGGTCAGGATAAGGGTTCTGCCTGGGGTGGAGGTACCAGTGAGCTGGAACTAGAGGAGCTGGATTTTTATCTCTAAGCCTCCCCCACCATCTTTTCACTACTATGTTTCTAAGTGGTCTTAACTACTTAATACCTTGAAAAGATATCTTAGACTTTCATTTCATTTTATAAATCCTTATAGTGTTGGTTCATATTACTATTAATTCTTTCCATTATGAAATTATACTGAGTTCTCTGCTTTGACTATTAGTTTCACTACCAGTTAGACCATGGTTTACTTCAGTTGGGCTCCTGATGGTGTTTTATGTACCATGTATTTTATAACAGTTGCATAATTTTTAAAAAGAAGTGCAAATCAAACTTTCCTGTTATGGAAACATAGTTATGAAAGTTGAGGACTTTTTAGAGTTATTGAGTGATAAACTTTTTTGTTGTTATTGTTTTTTAATTTTTATTTTCTCTTTTTTTGAGACAGGGTCTCTCTGTAGCTCCAACTGGCCTAGAACTCTCTATTTAGACAAGGTTGGCTTCTATCTCACAGAGGTCCACCTGCCTCTCCCTTCCAAGTGCTGGGATTAAAGGTGTGTGCCACCACACCTGGCTGTAAACTCATTTTTGAGTGTATGAAATCTATTTACTGGCATACAATTAATAAGCTTTAACTATATACTGGAGAACCATCATTTGGCAGTAATAATTGTGCTTTCAGGGTCCCAAAGAAGGAATTTACTCTGTGTGGTTATTGAAAATGAGATCTTTGCTCTGAATTTTGAATCTGCCTGCTGTGTGCCCTGTGCCTCTAAGGTCAGAAGCAGCCTGACATTAAGGAAAGACCACCATGGGAAAGCTGCTTTCAGGATGCTCACTAAGGAAACTTGGCGGCAAGTGGCCTCAAAGCTGCTGATGGTTCTTTTATATTGTCAAACCAGATTCTATGCAGGAGCTTACAGATCTTAATCAGTGTACAGACACTCAATAATTGTGACACTGGAAAGTGCCAGGGTGGCAGTTCTGACACTCCTAACATGAGTGATTCTGAGATCACCACATGCACCTCCAGGGCTATTCAGCTTAGAATAGGTGATGATCATGGAGAGTACGTTCCAGAAGAGATGTGAGAATCCAGAAGACACTTCAGAGAGATGATTCTGCCCAAGAAAACAAGACCAAAACTTTGAAAAAGGGAATTCTACATTTTACTTACACAGACAGCGTCTTTCCCTGGCTGTTTTTACTTTGCCTTTTGGCTTTAAGAAAGGAACTCTCTCCCCCCACTACTTTTTTTTTTACTGAGAATCATCTTGATGTCATTAAAAATGTGTTTGGAGGGCTGGGAATGTAGATGGGTTGGTAGAGAGCTTGCCTGACATGCAGGAAGCCCTGGATTCAATGCCTAGCACTGTGTACACTGGTATGGTAGCATATGTACTTGGGAGTTGGATGCAGGTCAGTCTATCAAAAGTTCAGAGTCATCCTTGGCTGCATATGGAGTTTGGGGTCAGCATGGAAAACATGAGACCTTATCTGCAAAAAAAGTTTGGAGGAAATTAAGGCACTCTGTGGCATTTAGAAATCAAGTAAGTTGTTATTTAAGACTACTAGAAGGATAATCTGCCTGTCCTAGAACACTAAGCTATATGGCGTATAGTATATACTTACTGAGAAGATAATGGCCACAAAAGAAGCTTTTCTTCTCAATTATGAGAATACTGAGAATTTGAAGGTGGCCACACTTTATATCAGAAGGTCTCCCCCAAGGAGAGTGCAACAATTAGCATAGACATCGGAAGGATAGCTTCCCCGTGCAACTTCAGCAAGCAGGCTCATTAACTATTTTTCCTCCCAGAAGCAGGGGCTTTCTTGGTTCAAACACTTTATTTAAATCATTAGTAAAAATTAATTTGGAGCTATAAGAAGCAACTAATAAGACCAAAAGAGCAGAGACCTGTCTACTTGTCCTTGGCAAGGAGTGCTGCTTTGTGCCTTTAATTAAAAATTCTTGGAAAAGAACTGGAATTGGGAGTCAGGCTCTGCCCTGACCTTGGTATTTACTCAGGCTTTTCATCACACTAAACCCAAGTGTCTTCATCTGGAAGAAGGAGGGAGTTGGGTCTCTTAGTACATGTGCCCTCATGGTAACTAGATGAGCATAAAGTCCCTATAGCTGCCTTACCCTGAAATTGCAAGTGAAGGTAAGTGCAGCTGTAGGAGAAAGCTGGGTGTCTGTGTGGCACAAATGATGCTTTTTGGAGCCTTTAGATGGCAACGGTTATTTATTCCTGGCTGAAATCTTCTAGAACCATTTGTTTTGTATTGGTGCCTAATACCCAGTTGAACTGGACTTACAACATTTCTGCTTCTAGATGAGTCCTTTAGTTTCACGGTGTGAACATTTTAGCTCTGGGGCCTTGGTGTGCAGAGGAGTGCTGTGGAAACTTTTGACCACAAATCACAGTATTTTATCACCATATTTATATTTATTCTCTTTCTCTCTGTCTCTGTCTCTTTCTCTGTCTCTCTGACTCGTCTCTTTCTCTCTCTCTCTCTCTCTCTACACACACACACACACACACACACACACACACACACACACAGTATAAAAAGTGTTTAAATGTAGCTACCCTACAACAGGGATTTAATGGCCCTAATAACACACACACACACACTCCCCTGAAAAATGTGTATAAAATGATAGCCTTCTCATGTGACATGCACACTGACATTTTCTTGACTGTTGTAGCTCTTCTGAAATCTTGATTGTGACCTTTCTGATAATTTCATAACTCACTAATGGACTCGGAACAACAGTTTGGAATTCAGTGCTATAGAGGAACTGTTCAAGTTCTGTATTTTCTTTCTCTGTACCTTTATAGTTTTTTTTTTTTAATTGGAATGTGGAAATGTAATTCAACTTCAGGACCTATACTCCACCAGCCCACCCCCACCCCTTGCTTGCCCTGCCTTCCTGAAATTCCTGTCGTTATGGAGTTGATCAAGTTTGACTGGAAGTGGAGGTCACAAAAATCTGGGAATGCAGTAAGCATTTTGGCCTCCTGTGGTGTGTTCCCTTATAACCAATTTAGTACTTGACAAAAATGATGCATTTCACCTAATTATGAATGTCATTGCTGATCTCTGTATGAGAAGACTTTTCTTTTTACTTGGGCTTATCTACCTATAATTTGGAGCTAATTAAAGATTTTAGTGCAGTTTCTGTGACTACATTTTAATCTTTTTCTTGAATTTCTAGGGATCAATGTAAATTTTAAGTAGTCATAAGAATCCCTTTGGAATATGTTTACATCTTAAATAAAGACATAATCACTAAAAATGTCCAGTCATAAACCCCAGCACAGTGCTCGTTATCATGTGTCACCACCCAGTAGATTTTCTAATGCAGTTTCCAAAAATATGATTGTAATCATACACTTTGATATTCTTGCCCCCACTTAAAATTATGCCTGTAGTTTCTCCGTCTTTAGCTGTCATTTTGGTGGTGATACATTTTTCTTTCCTTCCGTATTCACCTGTATCTACTTAATGCCTGAGCTGTATGTGCTGGGCCCTGGAACTCCATCATGAGCAAGGTATGCTATACTCTTAGGGTACTGGCTGACTAGTGGTAAGTCATCATTTGTCTTCCTGCATTACTGGTAATTTCATTATTTTCAGTTTTATGAGTGCTATGATAAACATTGTTATGCCTGTGGATATGTTCCCCTCTTCTGTGTTTTCATTATTTTTTGGAAACACTAAGGCTACCATGTTGCTCCCCAAAACATTTATGCTACATTAACATATTTCTGATGACACTTGAAAATGTTTGTTTTGTCACATTTGACAAATCATGACTATTATATTTGAATTATTCATAATTACCTTTTGGTGGCATTTCATTAATGTTTAACATTTTTTGACTGGCTACTGAGTACCTTCCCATTTGTTTGTTTATTGGTTACTTTTCCTTTTGTGAATTGTCTGTTCTTGTGCACTGTCCATTTTTCCATTGAAGTCTCTTGTTTCCTGTTAATAATTTCCTATACATAATCATCTATACATCATCAGACTACTAACCCCTGCTTGATGTATATCCACATAGACAGCTTATACCCCGTGTTTGCCCTTCTGTTTTTTCTTTTATTTAGTCACTTGTTTTGTATGTGTGTGTCTGGAGACCAGAGGTCAATATTTGTTACTGCCAAGGACAAGTGGACAGGTCTTTGCTCTTTTGGTCTTATTGCTTGCTTCTTACACCTCCAAATTAATTTTTACTAGTATTTGACTGTCATTGCCTAGGTGAGGAAAGATACAACCAGAAAGAGGTAGAGTTGGGGAGAGTACCCTGTCTCGTCAACCTCCCTCTAATAACTGCTCTCTGCTGGGCTGTCTCTCTATGAGGCTTTGTGGAGAAAGGTTTGGAAGATCATGTTTGGAGCCTCATGTAAATCACAGGAAGTTGAATTTGGTTTCTCAGAGCAAAAGCTAGCAAGTCAGCTGGCTAATCAATAAATAACAATGCCAATTATGTTGGAGGGTAGACATCCCTTATACATCATTGCAACTCCCCCCCTCAAACCCCCTCCCCACTTTTTTTTCCTGGCTGTAAATATGGTATTGATGCTAGGAAATTCTAGTTATGTTTTTGAGTTATATCAGGAAGGACTGTGGATTTGTTATAGAACAGTGGACTCTGAATGAGGAAGACCTTGTGGCTGTACAAAAACTCAGTCAGGTGTAAGGATGGTACAGGTTCTTCATATGTACTGAAACATCCAGAAATAGGTGGTTCCTTTTAATTGTCTGCTCTGCCATTTCTAGGTTGTAGCTCTCATTCTCTGGGTGCTCCTTGATTGAAGATGCCTCTCAGATTTTCGCTTCACATCTGAACATATATGTGTCATAGGACATCTACCTGCCAGGGAAGATAGAGTGTTTATTTATTCATTCATTTTCAGCAGTTGAGTTTTTAGGCTGAGTACATGGTTAATTGAACACATCTGAATATTGGGGAAGATAACTACAGATGTCTCTGACCATGATTGGACTAACCATTTCTCAACTTTATGATGGTGTGAAAGGATGCACATTCACTAGAAACTGTACTTGAACTTTTGAATTTTGATTATTTCTTGAGCTAGTTGTACAGTGTAGTCCTTTCTTGTCATGCTTGGGCAGCTCCTAGTCAGCTATGTGATTATGTGGGTGCTACTCTGGTGCCATTGTGTTGGATAAAAGTATAGAGTACGTTACAGATGTTCAGTGATTTATTATAAAATACGTTCGTGCAAGAGGATTTGCCTAACTGTAGGTTAGTGTAAGTGTTCTGAGCAGGTCTAAGGTAGGCCCCATGTTTGGTAGGTTAGTGTATTGAATGCATTTTTGATTGGTGTGTTTTCACCTTACCATGGGATTATTGGTGCACATCCAGCCTTCTGTTCAGGAATACCAGTAGTATAATCTCTCATGAGGCTCTGTTGGGGCCGGGGCAGGGGGGCGGCTGCTCTGTATGTGTTGGACCAATATTAGCTTCAAGGTTGGAATATTTTGAATTCTGTACCCTGTAAAAGTGATTATAACTCTTCCTATCCCCAATTGCTTATATTGTAGGACTATTACTGCTTGGAAAAGCTTCCCAGATGAGATGAAATGCTGTTATCTAAATTTCTATATCTGGGCACCTATGGACTCAATAATCACAACATGTTCCTCTCAACATATTCAGGGAATAAAGTTTCAGTGGAGAATCTGAAGCACCAGTTTCTACAGGAACAAGATGAGGCAGGTTACCCTAATATCAATGTCTTTTCTAACTAAAAATCTTGTTAGTAAATATTAAAAATTAGTATTTATTATTTTCAAAAGAAATTAATATAGCCCAAAGTGGGCTCCAGTCCATATTAGTAATGTGTCTGGAGTTGAGTATAGGGTTTAGTAAACACCTGTAATCCCAGCACTGGAGAAGCTAAGGCAGGAGGATCATAAGTTTAAGACCACCCTGGGCTACATATAGCAGAACACATCTCAAATGACACAAAATGAAACAAAATGTGTTTGTAGAGTTTAAAACAAAATTACACTAACTTTAATAACTGAAGACTTGACATTAAAATCCAGATTCTTGCACACCTGGAAAAATCCAGCCACCTGGAGGTACTAGGTCTATATTTCTACATGCAAACACCTGCCAAAGCCAACACAGGCTCCTTTTCCCTGGGGAACCATTCTCTAACAGCCACAACCCCTGCTTCTCCATTTTGACTCTCTGATACCTAGGTGAAACAGGCCAACATACTCGCTCATGTGACCTGCCTTGCACCTATGGCCAAATCAGCCTGCAACCCCTAAAAGGCTTTATAAAGAATGTTCATAACCATTATTTCACCTAATCCCTCCCACAAGCCTGTGAAGAAGGTTGCATTATTCTGTATGAACTGGGAAGCTTATCCTCACAAAACTTACAAGTAAGTTAGAGAAGCAGCGTTGTACCCTTGGGTCCTCTACCTCCTTCTCCTGTGCTCTTGATTACAGAACAATGCTCATCAAGAAACTAAAAACAATTCTCTGATACAAATTGTGGGGAAATTACTTATAATGTAAAGAAAATATCCTTCAATATCTTGCTCAAAATGCCACTGAAAAAGGATGGCTTGGGTATACAACATAAAGCCATGAACATCCCCAGAGAAGTGATCCCCCTCCTTTCATAGTCCTCTGAGGTAACTAGACAGATTTCTCACAGCTAGCAGCACTTAGCCCAGGGGCTCTACGTAGGCACTGAAAAGTGAAGATGCCACCACTTCATCACGCCTGATACTTAAGCCTCTCCAAGTTCTGCTCTGGATGGTCTGGAATGAAAACATTAGTAGAAAATATACAGTGGCTGGGACAAAGTCTTCCAGCACTCACTATATGGCATTTAAATGAGAAGAGCAATAGAATAATTTTGTTCTTAAAGGCTCTCAGGAATTGGTAAACAGGCCTAGCAGTGTCTGTAGTCCCAACAACTTGGGAAATAGAGGAAAAAGGATCATGGGTATAAGAACAACCTGGACTACAGAGCAAGTTCCAAGCCAGACTGGGTCACATAATAAGCCTCTGTCTCAAAAAAATAATAACAAAATCCAGAACTGGCAAACTTTCTAGTAATTCTATTTGCTGTATTAATTGATGAACCTCAGAGTGGTCCTTGGCCCACACAAACACACATATTGGTTATAAAAGTCCAAGGTCTTGTTTCTATCCATGAAATGTGAACAGAAAGGCCACAGTGTACTGAACAAGCAGTATTATAGTACTAGGTAAAGAGAACCTCGTTTGTCTTCCGAATCATATTGGTTAAAAACTACAAATGTAGGGAATACTGAAATCTACAGGCTGTCACTGTTTAACATAGCTATGCATTTTGTATGGTAACATGGAGAGACATTTGTCAGTGTTGTCATTCTTTTTAAAGTTTTTACACATTTATTTATTTATTTATTTATTTATTTATTTATTTATTTATTTGTGGGCACACGCATGCCGTGGCTTACATATGGAAGACAGGACAACTTTTTTTTGTTGTTGTTTTGGTCTTTTGAAACGGTCTTCCTGTAGCCCCAGCTGTCCTGGAACTCACTATGTAGACCAGGCTGGCCTTGAACTCACAGAGATCCGCTTGCCTCTGCTTCCCGAGTGCTGGGATTAAAGGCATGCGCCACCATGCCTGGCAATACAGAACAACTTTTAAGAGTAGTTCTCTCCTTCATCCCTGGGTTCTGGGGCTTGAACTAAGATTGTCAAGTTTTTACCTGCTAAGCTGTCCTACCAGCCCTAGTGTAGTCATTCTTTTCTTAAAAAATATTTTTATTGATTCAAGAATTTCATACAGTGTTTTTAGATCATATTCAGACCCTCTCCTCCATCACCTCCCCCACCTTACTACTATACCCTCACCTGATTTCATGTCCTCTATTATTTTTTTAAGGGCTATTGAGTCTAAATGTGTTTCCTAAATGCTCTTGGGTGCAGTTCTATCCCTTGGAGCCTACTCAACTGGCTTGGCATCACACCAGTAGGAAAATGAACTCTACCTTTCCCAGCATCCATCAAATGCCGATAGATCTCCAGATAGGGTTGGGGCTTTCTGCTTACCTCCCCTATCCATGTTGGGCCCCTGTTTGACTTGGGTTTGCACAGCTCTTGCGCATGCTATCATAAGTGCTGTGGGTTCATATGCACAGCTACCCTGTGGTGTCTAGATAACACATTTTTTTTTTTTTATTCATCTACTATCTATGGTTCTTATAGTCTTTCCGCCTCCGAGGAAAGGATGTGATCCATGTGTCCCATTTAAGACTGAGCACTGCATCTGGATCTCTGTGTTCAATACCACCTGCTGCAAGAAGAACCTTCTCTGGTGAAAGTTGAGAAATGCACTAATCTATGGGTATAACAATAGGTCATTATGAGTCAATTTAGTACCATATCTCTTTAGTTGAATAATAGTAGTAGGTTTTCCCCTATGGCCTATGACCGGTGTAATCCCAGATTCTTGGCTCCCATAACAGTATCAGGTATGGACTCCATCTTGTGAAGCAAGCCTTAAATCCAATTAGAAACTGGTTGGTTACTTCTATAACACTCATGTCACTATTGCACCAGTGGGCATGTTTTGCCAAGCCAGTTGTTATTGTAGCTCTCAGGGTTCACAGCTGGGTAGGGCTGATGATTACCTTTATCTGACAGTAACATGCATAGCACCTTCTAATACTATGAAAGTTAGCCAATAGAGATGAAACTTCAAGGTCAATATCAGCTTGATTTCTCCTTGTTCTGCAACTCAGGTACCTAGAGTGTCTTCAGCAGTAGAGGTATACTGTTACATTCTGGTGGGTAACCGAGTGCAGTGACAATAGCCAGTATTGTTTGAGGGTCTGTAGAATCTCTCTGGTCAACAGCTCCAAAGGAGGGAATCCATTCCTGTCATTGGGCTTTTCATTTGCTAGCCTGTGGTATCTATTAGGGCCACTGAACTCATGTTAAAGGTAACTGCATTTAAGCCCTTTTTTATATTGTATATGTTTCTGTCATAGGTTTCTATGACCTTTTCAAAAGGCCTTTAGTGTTGGCTATCCCTGCTCTTACTCCCTCTTCTGCCCTATCCTCCCATCATCTACCCATTAAACCTGTGCTAGTGTCATTCTTTTTTTTAAAAAATATTTTATTATTTTTATTTTTTATGTGTATGCGTGTATTGCCTGCATGTAGGTAAGTGCACCCATGTTATGCAGTACCTGAGGAGGTCATAAGAGGTTGTTGGATCCCCCAGAACTGGAGTTATGGACAGTTATTAGTTACCATGTGGGTGCTGGGATTCAAACCCGGGTCTTCTGCAAGAGCAACTGGTATTCTTCACCGCTGAGCTATCTCTCCAGCCCCCCTAGTGTCATTCTTAATATTTGATTTGCAGTTTGTAGCTAAATGAACAAGGAATACTATCTTACTATTTAATTCTAGAGTTGTTAATTTCTTTTTGTAGAATAGACAAAATCATTTACTGGTAATATTCTGTGGCAGAAAGTAACACTCCCTTTTGTCCCAGTGGTTATTGATTCAGTGACTTGATATAGAATGTAACTGAGAAACCAGAAAATAAGCAAAAATAGCCTTTAGCAGCCAAAATGTGCCATAAAAACTTTGCTCACTAAAATTTGTGTACTTTCCTTTTAGAAACATCCCTTAGCTACCTACATATCTGCCGACAATGTACCATGCTATATTTCATCAATTCTGGGATCCTCTGTTTTTTAACCTTTAAAGGTCTACAAAATCAGGATTAGCAGTTTGAAATAACAGTAAATATTTGTACAAGATTTAGTGAGTTGGTTGGGGAGGTTGACGTGACTGGTATGGCCTTGTAGTCTTTCTCCAGTAGACCAGCCTAGATGCATTTACGCAGCAGGAAGAGGGAAACCAGTCCAGGTGTGCAAACACTTCTTCAGGCTCTGCCTGGCTAATGTCTAGTCACATCAGGTACCCACTGAATCAGGAGTCAAGCAGTAGGGAAGTAGACTGTCTCTTGCTGAGAAGAGCAAGTCCCCTTGCCTAGGCTATACATATTGGGGTGGCAGACCCTTCTGAGGGTATTTTTACAGTCTACTACAGTATTACAATAAATATCATATTTTAATTCACGTGATTTTGAGTCAATTATAAAATAAAATATCTTACAGTTAGTGACATCTTGGAGTTGGTAAAGTGTAGCATATGGGCGGTTCATTACAATAAAATATATTCAGCCAAAGAAATTAAAATAATATAGGAGTAGAAGAGTGAAAGTACCACTGTCCCGCTTCTCCCATTGACCAGACCGTAGAGATGCAGAAGTTTGGCATGTACTTACTATGCATGGCTAAATTTTCCTCCCAGAACGCCTACACCCTACTTCTCAAGTTATGTGACTATGTTACCTTACAAAGCAAAAGAGGCAACAATATTGATATGGGGAATATTTTCTGAAGTGCTGCGATATGCTCAATGTAATTATAAGGGTCTTTATTAGAGAGAAGCAGAGGATTAGAAATAGACAAGACGAGGTAACATGTAGATGAAGGCAGAGATTGGAATGATGTAGCCACAAACCAAGGAATACTGACAGTGTCTAGAAGCTGGAGTGGTGAGGAACACATTCTCTTTGGGGCCTCCACAAAGAACCAGTTCTGTGGATACCTTGATTTTCAGCCCTTTAAGAATCATCTTGGGGGCTGGGCATTGTAATGCATACCTTTAATCCTAGGATTTGGGAGGCAGAAGCAGGTGGATCTCTGTGAGATTGAGGCCAGCCTGGTCTACATAGTGAGTGCCAGACCTGCTGGGGCTACAGGGAGACCCTGTCTCAAAGAACCAAAATAAATAAATAAACAAACAAATAAATAATCATTTGGGGGGCTGGACTGGAGAGATGGCTCAGTAGTTAATGGCACTGGCTGCTCTTACAGAGGACCTGGCTTCGATTCTCATTACCCATATGGCGGTTAACAACCATCTGTAACTCCAGTTCTGGGAGATCCAACACTTGTCTTCTGGCCTCCCTGGGCATTGCATGCATCTGGTGTGCCTGCATAAATGCAGACAAAACGCTAATACACATAGAATTAAAAAAAAATTGTTTTGGACTTCCAACCTTTACAACTATAAGAGTACATTTGTTTTAAGTTTATAGTAATTTGTTACATGAGAAAACAGAAACTAATGTTTTTATTCAATTTTTCACTTTTTTGGGGGGAGTTCTTTTTTGAGACAGCCTCTCCCTCTATCCCTACCTGTCCTGGAACTCGTTATGTGGACAAAGCTGGCCTTGAACTCAAAGAGACCCACCTGCCTCTGCCTCCCGAGTGCTGGGATTAAAGGCATAAGCAACCACGCCTGGCTTAGTTTTTTTTTTTTTTTTTTTACTTTTTAAGCAATACATAGTTATTAATTAGATATCAAAATAGAACTAAAGGTAGAAAGTAGAATCCTCCTTTTTTTCCTTATCAAGTCTTCTTAAGATTACTGTTTTAACATTTTCTTGTATTTTTTTTTTGGAAATTGTCACATCCATTTGTTTATTTTTGTGTAAATAAGATCATACTAGATACGTGTATTTTGTTTTTCAACTTTCTTATTTAACTGAGGGTATCTGGATATATATGTTCATATTTGAGTAGATATACTTCATTCAGTAGCAGAATATATTTTACCACTGCCTTGTTGTGGGACATGAGGCTGTTTCTCAGATTGTTTGCTGGTTTTGTTTTTCCTTTTCCTCTATTATAAATAATGCTGAAATGAACTCCTACAAATACTGGTATCATCTACAAATATAATTGCAAATGATGGAATCGCTGCTTCAATGAATGCTGCTGTTGTGTGTAAGTGTATGTATGCACTTGCAAAAACACATGTGTATGCTGCCATGGGTATAAGGGAAGGTGGATCTTCCTGTTTAACTCTTTGCCTGGAATAGTACTTTAGATTTTTTTTGAAAAAAGATTTAAAAAATTTAAATTTATGTATATGTGTGGGTCTGTGAGTATGTACACGTATGTGTAGGGGGTGTAGGGGTTTGCGGAGGCCAGAAGAGGAGATCAGATCCCTTAGAGCTGGAGTTATAGTTGTGAGATGCTTAATGTGGGTGCTGGGAACCAAACATGGGTCCTCCGCAAGAACAGCATGTGTAACCACTGAACCATCTCTCCAGCCCCTATTCTAGCTATTTTTAAGATGACAAAGGAGACAGAAGTGCACCTAGAACATAAAAGTGTAGTTAAGTGCACTGTTTAAAACTGAACACTCACATAATCATCAAAAGAGTTGAAGGCTGTTGGCAGCTCAGGACTTGGGTGCCCTCTCTTGATTTCATTTCTCAAGAGGGAAGCTCTAGTCTGACTTTTATTTTGTTTAATGGGTAGAAATCTAGTAAACCTGATCATTTGGCTTCTTAACTCTCAAACGATCTTAATTGTGAAAAGGGCTAATTAGAGAGTTTAGAATAAAAATGCTCAATAATTGATAATTGATCTTGGAAAAAAAAATCACAGGAAGTGAATATAAGACCTAAAAACACTGAGGTTTGGGCTGTTTAGTGTTAGAACAAGCAGCTCTCCAAACAAGACATTTTAAAAAAGGGGGAAGGGAAGAAAAAAATATTTATATTTAAGTTTTTGTTACATGTTTATTTGTGTTTGTGTGGGATGTGCACATGTGTTTGTGTGGGATGCCATGGTATGCATGTGGAGGTCAGAGGACAACTTGTGGGAATTGAGCCTCTCCTTCCACCATGTGGATTCTGGGGATGGTACTGAGGGCATTAGGCTTGGCAGCAAGTGCCTTTCTTTCCTGCTGAGCCATCTGGCCTGCCCTACTTAAATTTAAGAAGCATATAAATATTGTAGAAAGAATACTGGGAATGTGCAGCTCAGCTATAGAGAACTTGCCTAGCATGCTTTTGACCTTGAGTTCAAGTCCTAGCAATAAGAAAGAGTTATTAAAAGAAAAAACACAGTGTTTAAAGAGAACATCCGCCAGTTACCTTGAAGGTTCACTGAGATACCAGGTATGGGATACCTCCCTATGAGTTACTGGTCAGGGAGGCTCCAGAGGCTCCAGAATAACAGGCTACTGCCATTGCTCTTCGTTGCCCATCAGAACTGGATGGTAAGACCCTATTTCTAAAGACACAAAACACTGTGGTTGTAGGACACAGAGTAATCAAGCTGGAATTAACCTGAAAACTTCCTCCCTACTGGCTAGCTTTCATAGTGCTGGAAGGTGCTATGTGGCCTTGGGCAGAAAAAAGCCATTATTGATATTACCTAGTGGCTAAGTGTACATGTTATAATACTGGCCTGCTAGGCAAGATGGTGAAATAATGGCACAAAGGTTGTGGGGGTAACCAATTACTTTTGGATTGATTTAAAGGCCTGCTCCACAGAAAGGAATTCATGCTGTTACTATAAACCTGGTCAAAAGCCTATGGCTCTGGAGGTTGTAAGCCTTAGGGTAGCATTTAAATGCCAAAGACAAGTTGCACATCATGAAAGTGTTGACTGGTTTTTGAGGTGGGGTGTGTATTAATTACTTTTCTCATTACCTGACAAAGGCGGCTGGAGAGATGGCTCAGAGGTGAAGAGCACTGACTGCTCTTGCAGAGGACCTGGGTTTGATTCTTAGCACCCACATGACAGCTGACAGCCCTCCTAAACTCCAGTTCCAGGGGATCTGACTCCTCTTTGACTTTCACAGGTATTACAAAACAGGCATTGCACTTACACACATGCAGGCAATACACTCATACACATAGAATTAAAAAAAAAAGCCAAATAAAATGTAACAACAACAACAACAACAAAAAACTGACAGAAAAGTAATATAAGGGAGAAAGGATTTATTTTGGCTGGTGGTTTAGGAAGGGATACAGTCCGTTGTAGTAGGGAAGATAACAGTGGCAGCAGTATGAGGTTGTTGGTCACATCACATCTGTAGTTCGAGGTGAATGCTGGTGCTCATCTCTGTTTCTCCTTTCTTCACTTTTTATTCAGTTCAGGACCCCAGCTCATGGGATAGTGCAACCTATATCCATAGTGGGTCTTCTGTCCTCAGTTAAACCTTTCAGGAAATACCCTCAGAGACATCTGAGAGGTGGGTTTTTATGGTGATTCTAAATCCAGTTAAGCTAACAATGAAGATTAACTATTGTAGGCAGTGACTGCATGGGGTTTCCTCATCTCGGTAGCTGAGAGTTGGGCACAGCCTCCTGTTGGATCAAAGTAGCATTGTTTTTGCCATCTGTCCCAAGCTTATTTGCCCTTCTTTTTAAATATATTTTTATTTATTATTTTCATTTTATTTGTATGAACGTATTGCCTGCATGTATGTGAGTGCACATGTTTTGTGCAGTACCGTGGAGGTCAGAAGAGGGCTTTGAATTCCCCTGAACTGGAGTTAAGGACGGTTCATAACTGCTGTGTGGGTGCTGGGAATCGAACCTGCTGGGTCCTCTACAAGAGCAGTCAGTGCTCTTAACCGCTGAGCCATCTCTCCAGCCCCCTATTTGCCCTTCTGTAGCTTAACAGTCAACTAATTTCTTCCATTGGTGGTTAATTAGTTAATTAGTTGGGTCTCTCTATATTTCCCTAATTGGTTTTGAAAGCCTGGGCTCAAATTATCTTCCCATCTCAGACTATGGGACTATAGGTATATACTAGCATGCCTAGCTCATTGTTGATTCTTTTTTTCAAGATCTGATCATTTATTTGTTACTCCTTTTCTTTTCTTTTTTTTTTTTTTTTTTTTTTTTTTTTTTTTTTTTTTATGAGACAAGGTCTCACTATGTAGCCTTAAAACTCAGAAATCCATTTGCCTCTGCCTCTTGAGTGCCAGGGTTAAAGGTATGTGCCACCATGCCATGTTTATTTGTTACTAATCTTTTTAAAAAATTTATTTTATGTGTTGGAGTGTATTGATTGCATGTATATAAGGGCACCCATGCAGTGCAGTGCTGCAGAGGTCAGAAGAGAATGTTGGATCCCCTGAAACAGGAGTTATGGATGGTTGTTAGCCACCATGTAGGTGCTGGGAATTGAACCTGAGTCCTCTCTAAGAGCAGCTAGTGCGCTTAACTGCTGAGCTGTCTCTTCAGCCTAAGACTCTTGTTTTTGACTGCACTCAGAAGTAGAGAGGTAGAAGCTCTCGGAGAGGACAGCCTGGGTCTCTTGGCAATCTGCTCCTGGCATTTTTCTTTGACTTCTTTTATTCTCTTGGCCAAAAGTTCAGCATATTCTTCAGCCTTCTTGCTTTTCTTTGTGTGTTGTTTCTTCGGAGCAATACTTTGGTACTGAGTAGCATTGAATCTTGGGTGCTTTGATAGTTCTCTGTTTAGTGAATTTCTGACAACATATTGGCGGATACTGCCTTCTTTTGAGTGAAGTTTTTGGATTCTTCTGTCTCTTTTCGGCCTCTGCTGACAAAGCACAGCTGTTCCTGTCAGCCCAGGGACGTCCTTCTCCCCCCCCCCCTTTTTTCTTTAATGGTAACCAAATTGAGAACACTCAGGTTGGTATTCATGGTGCACCCCAGAACAGACTTCTGTGTTCTCGTTCTCTCTCTCTCTCTCTCTCTCTCTCTCTCTCTCTCTCTCTCTCTCTCTCTCCAGTTCTTCTTGGTCTATAACAGGAAATCCTCTTAGCAAGTGCACTCTGCTATGGATCAGGACACGCTGCTTCATGAGAAACCCTTGTCGTTCCCACCACTGACTTGGACCACATAACCTTTATCCTCTTCACCCAGGGCACCAGCAGCAGCTTCTTCAGCCATGGGCTTAAGTACAATTTGGTTGTCTACTTCAGTGAGTTTCTGATGACCTGTGCCTGGGAAGGAGAAATTCAGCTTTGTCTTGATGTAACTGCTGTCTAGGAGGCACTACAAAAAAGCCCTGATTGGTAATTTTTATGAATGTAAAATTTCAGGGATTTGAGAAGCACACAAAGAAGTAAAAGTTGAAAGCTGAAGGGAAGCATGGTAAGAGTTGGTCTTTGGAGTCCCACAGGTTTTAATGCCAGTGGAACAGAGAGAACAGCTGTGTGGACACAGTGTAGTGCTCTCCCGCTGTCCTCTGCTCAGAAGAAATAAGGAGATGGGTATCTTTCGCATAAAAAAAAAAGGTGACTTTGAGCATCTCTATAGTAGTTAGGTGAATCTCTTAAAATCCTGCTGAACACTCATTTGCTTAGAAAATTTGGAAATTTCCCCTCCCACAATAAACATAACAGAAGTAATGTATTATTTATTTATGGTTCAGAATTCCTAGAAGACACTCAGTTGGAAACCCAGGTGACGAATGCTTGCTTAAGTGCATGAACTTCATTCCCAGTTTTTGCGTGACTTTTGTGTCATTTAATTTTATTTTTGTAGGTGTAAGGAATGAGGCAAAACTTACTTGTATCTAATAATGTTATATAAATATACAAAAGTCTGTAGCCTTTCTGTATACCAATAACAAGCAATCAGAGAAAGAGCATATGGACTCCCATTCACAAGAGCCACCAAAAAATGTCTACTAAACCTCATGCTATATTTCTCTGTCTAGATATGCAAGTACAGTACTGAATAGATGTGGTAAAAGTGGACATCCTTACAGCATGGAAGCATGGTGGAAATGCTTTTTCTGTGTTGACGCCCCTCTTCTTTGTAGATTGGACACTCGTCCAACTCCATCTGGTGGGGTCTCCATGTCCTCCCTGAAAAAGAGGACAGATGACTCACCACAGTTACAGGACATTTTGAGAGACACTCCATAGTCCCCTAGAACTTATTCGACCTCGGAGGGCAAGGAGCAAAAACTGTCTTTTAAGTCTCTCTGACCAGATTAGTATAGGCCTCAAAGTATGGCTGTTAAACATCCAAGAGGGTTAGTTCCACCAGTCTGATACTTTTAATTACCATGTGCTAGATAGATAAAGCTTCGGCAAAAACCAAACATTCTCAGATGAACCTTGACTAGACATATACTTTGTTACTTAAATTACTGACTAAACTATGACTTTAGAAATTGTAAGATTATGTGTATATTATTTTTGTCTCATCCTTTATTTATCGTAACAAACCTAAACAGACCTTCATCACTTGCTTAGGCTTTCTCAGTTTTTCTATTTTGGAAATTATCTCCATTCCCATATCCCTTTAACAACTTTTACATTCCCATTTTTTTAAAAAATATTTTATTTATT
>NW_008330482.1:111822-168253 GCF_000622305.1 Nannospalax galili
GATGGGAACAGGGAGGTAAAGGAAAAGAAAGAACCTGTAAGAGAAGATCAGTAAGAAAAAGGCCTTAAGAAGGGAGATATGGATAAAAATTGGGTTAGTTCAAGGGAGGGGGGAGGGAAGGGTATACAAGGAACCCAGGGGATAAAGGGAAAGAAGGAGCTCAAGAGAGGTAGGACCATAGGAGAAGGGTTTTAGTAAGGGAGAAAGGGGTGAAATGGAGGCACCTTAAGTGGGAAAACCGTGATGGAGGGGTGAGACAATGGGAGAGATAAACAATGCCTAGCTAGTTATGAAAACCAGAGGGAACCATATACTCCTACACCCTACTGACAAATTAAACATAGCAGATCAAGAAATATGTCTAGGTAATGTTTATCTGAGAACAACTGATCTTTGCCCAAGATTTATCTACATGACACACAGTAATTAAAAATACCAGACTGGTGGAACTAACTTTCTTGGGTGTTCAACAGACATACTTTGAGGCCTATAATAATTTGCTCAGAGGGACATAAAGGACAGTTTTTTCTCCTTGCCCTCCTAGGTTGACTAGTTCCAGGGGACTATGAGCATCTCTCAAAATGTCCTATAATGGTGGTGGGTCACCTGTCCTCTTGATCAAGGAGGCCAAGGAGACCCCACCAGAATGACTTGAACCAGTGTCCACTCTATAAAGTGGAGGGTCAACACAGAGGAATCACTTCCTCTATGCTTGTGAGCGAAGCTAACCATGGTCGAGCAGGACCTTTCACTTATTTTCATATAGGCGGAACTGGTAAAAGAAAGGAGCCAGTGGCTCCTCCCAAGCCCATGTGACCCCTGAGGAACAGATCCTCCAATGACCTTAAGAGTAAAATCAGTTTATCTGATCCAACTGTATGGCCTTAAACGCCCAAAAGGAAAGTATAACCAAAGATTAAAGGGGCCAATATAATTTCATTAGAGTCCATATGTATAGCTAAAGACTACATAACAAGCAACGATGCCAGACAGGCAATATCTTCTTTTGAATTGTTTGCCAGGGTGGCCAAAGGGATTCCCAGGTATTAACCCAGCACAGAACTGGGAAGATGAACAGCAGACCCCAATCTTATCCAAAAGAATATTGACAACTGATTACCACTAGATGAGGAACAGCTGACCCTCCTAAAACAAAGACCTTTAGATAGGGTGACAAGATTCACCAGAAGGGCAAGTAGTTGGGAATGGCTGGGGGTGCTGACAACACAGCAGACAGTAGTAGGGATATCAGAGTATAAGGGCTCTAGTGGGGGAAGGGAGGCTATGTGAGATTGCTATCTGGGAAGTGGGTGTGAAAAAAAAAGAAAATAAAAAAATAAAAAAAATTCTTCAAAGCATAAAAATTTGCTCCTTAATAATTGGTGGATGTAAAAAACATTACTATTGAAATCTACCTGATGACTTTATATCCGTGCTCAAATGCCAAGGAGCTCAGAAAGTAACCGACCGTGACTAGCAATAATCAGATATATAGAGATTAGAAATGAATGTGCATCTTAGTGTCAATTGTATTGAAAATGAATTTTTCTGTATGAAACTGTGTATTTTAAGAGTGAAATGGAGATCTTTTTAAAAGTTTAAAACTCATTTAATTTTATGTCTTATATGGTTTATATTGTGTACAATATTGTATAACTGTATTAATTTAACTGTAAACCTAAAAGTTTACAGCCAATTTTGAAAGAGATGCATCTTAGCTCTGAAAATTGTTATTGAATATGTCAGTGCTGTTGTAATGAAATACATCTTCTGATTATGTGGTTATTAAATAATTTTTTAAAATTCTGGATAAATATACAAAGCAGGCAGCAACAGGGTTTTTGCAGTACCCTGCTTAGAACAGTTGCTGTTACTTAGGAAGTATGCAGAAAATATTTATTGAGTGTAGACTGGAGGTATGTAATGGCCATAAAACTATTGCTGATGTTTCATCTGGTCAGTCTGCATCTATAATATTTGAAGAATACATATATTCATAGAAGTTCAAACTTTCACATTTTATTATGATTGAGTGGTGATCATTATATTTTTTAATTTTCTGATTTTAAAAATAGTGTTTTATTTTCAAAGATTTTTTTTTTTGTCATTGAGATTTTGCATCATCAAGATGTGTAACATCTTAACTGGATAATAATTTCCCACATCTGTAGAACATTTTACATTTGGCAGGTTGTTTTTTTTTTCATGCGTTAGCATTTGATTCTTGTTGTGGTTCAGTCCCGTCACCTCTTCCACCGTGGGGGCAGGGGGTGAGTAGGCATAGAGTCAATGACACAGACACCGGGAGGCTCACTGTGTTCCAAGCAAAGCTCTCATTTATTGCATACAAGGGAGGTCCCTTTATACCCCTCCTTGCCTCCCCATTGGCCCCTGAGTCTGAGGTGTTCTTTTCCATTGGCATGTGTCACACGTCAGCAGTGTCCAGGGCTTTCAGCAGGAATCAGGTTGGGCCATAAGCTGCAAAACTGCGCCTTCCTGCTCATCAACAGGAAGCAGGGCGCGCCTGCGCTGTTGGTCTTGGGCCTAGCCTCCTACAATCTATCCTTTTTGTTTTAAGTTGGCAGTCTTGGGGGAGGCAGTGGCTAACTGTCCTCTCAGGTCTTAGGACATTTTTATGAAGTTGTGTCTGTCTTAGGTCATTCTCCCTACACATAGCCTTACCTGTCATCAGTGTCCATCTAGCCTCATGCCCATCCTGTGTTAGGTTGGCTTATTGTGGGAGAATCTTACCCATCATTGATCATCAGCTTTGACCTAGATGTCCTTTAGAGAGCATGAGATCTGCCAGGATGGTGGGCTAGCTCTTAGGAGCTGGCCTTTAGCCTGAGGCATTGTTTATTTTGTTGAACCAGGCTTGGATTACTTCAATAGGTGGGCCCCTTTCGGGATTTCGTAGAGCCATGAGGATCTGCAAGGTGGCTTTGTTGGTGGCCTTTTGCCTACAGATGTGCTGAAAAAGACACTTGAACAAGAGGATTAATGCGATAGCTATGCAACCCAAGAGGACCCAAGTGACCAACCAGGATGGGTTAAAAAGTTTCTTTAGATTTTCCCAAATCTGTTCAAGGAATGTGGTGTTTAATTCTATAACTGGGGCTCTTGTGTAATTAAGAGCAATAATTTGTCCTCACAATTGGATGGTGTAATTGAGAAATTTATTGGACCATGAGCCTGTAATGTAGTCCCTTAACTTTATTCTAGCATTTGTGATATTGGAGACCGGGTAAGGGGTCAAACAGATATCCTTATACCTTGAGTCACAGACAAGTAGGGTCATTTCCCTAACTGTATCTCTGTCTTCTGCCAGCAAGTCAATTTGTTGCTGTAGAATATGGATGGCACTATAAAGGTGTTGGTTTATTAAATCCTGAGTGTGGAGGGCAGCGGCAGATTTGCTTACTACCTCATTGAGTGCGGCAGCGGTAGTCACAGACTGGGTCAGGGATACTGCTCCTGCAGTAGCCCCTCTTATGGCCAACAGAATGGTCGCGATGACGGAAGCTGTAATGCCTAAATCGCATTTGTTTCTATATAGGGCAACCTTGGTTTGTTCCATGAATTGTGTGGAGTGTAAATGGGAATCCGGGGTCACCAGGAACCATATGGTGGCCGGTTCCTGCATGATGATGGCCCGTTTGTGTCTGGGGGCCCAACATACTACAAGGAGGCAAGTCCCATTTGTGCAATTTAAGGTGGTGTTAGTTGATTAGTGAGCAAGAAGAAAAGGGGCTGTACACAGACGGTGGTAGCATTGAAGGATGTATAATTGGCTTGTGTAAGATTTGCGTGATCGCGCCAACCAGTGTCATTGGTGCCAGAGTATGTCCATTATCCAAGATGGCTCCATATAGGAAGGCAACAGGACGGACGTCCAGGAAGGCGTCCAGGCCACAAAGGCTCCAGGAGCTGAAAACAGGGTTGTATTGATTTAATCGAGAAGGGTTCCTAGCTGGGAGATATAAATCAGATGCATTAGTCAGCATTTGTTTCCAAACGCCCAAGGAAGTTACATTTGGTATTCTAAAGAAATGATCTGATTTAGAAGGTAGGATGGGTAGACACTCTTCCCAAGTGATGGGAGTATTTAAGTCAGTAGTGCGGTCATTCAGAAGGCATCTGGGAAGGTTGGGCTTCCTTAAATTTGGGCAACTATTTGTAACACAGAGTGTTGTTATCAACTCTATCAGTGGCACATCAATGAGCAGTATTGTCCGTTGGAATAGTTTCCAATGAAATCCTGCTGTAGTTGTGTTGAATAATCAGACACAAGGGCCAGGGGCGGGATCAGTGGTAAAACAGAGGACATTGTGTAGATTCCATCTGCCCCCAGCTGGGGTAGTGATGTCCACTGCATCCATATATGGGAGCCCTGTGGAGGAATTGGTAGTAAAGAGCGCTTGGAAAGCAGGGGAATCCACATCGACGGGCAACAAGATTGGAGGGAGAGGCACCAGGGCCCATAGGTCCATCATCAATGTGGCTCTTATCAATAGCAGACAGATCATATAGAAGAGGCATCTGTCAGGTTTTCCTGATCCGTGGCTGGTCTCACATCTCTGGATGGGGCCCATATTGGTTTGGGCTGGCTTTGTGGGAAAACAGAAGCATAACCTCGCCCCTGCATTGGGGCGGGGGGGAGTGGCTGCAGAACATGAGTTATGGGATCCCTTGTACCAGTGATAGGGGGGGTAGGGGCTGGCAAAGCTACCCAGTGTTTATAGGCAGGGCTAAGTCCCTTTACATCAAAGGAGAGGAAGTTTATCTGGAAAAGGGTGTCAATTAGTGACAGGTGGGGATCCTCTTTTGACTCAGGGGAACCTTTGGGTAATTTATTTTTTAGCGACTGGTTGGTCCTTTCAATTATTGCCTGGCCTTGCGGATTATGTGGGATTCCAAAGGTGTGTTTGATCCCTATTAGTTTTAGGAATTCGGCCATTTTGTGAGAGGTATGTGCACCATTATCTGTTTTTACCTCCCAAGGTATTCCCATAGCCATCATGGCAGCCTTAAGGGCCTTAATGGCGTGGGATGCCGTTTCTCCTGTCAAGGCTATGGCATGAACATAGGATGAGCAAGTATCCATGATAACATGGATATATTTAAGTTTGCCAAAACTAGGATAATGGGTAATATCCATTTGCCAGAGTGCACTGGGCATGAGTCCACAGGGATTAACCCCGTACCGGTTAAGCGTCCCTAAGGGGGCAAGAGGGACGCAGGTTGTGCAGGTGTGGCTCAGATGTTTGCATTGGGCAGTGGTAAGATCTGGCAGGAGTTTATGTATGTTACGCAGGGTCAAATGAAATTGTTGGTGTAGCAACCTAGCTTGTTCTAGCAGAGGCAATTTTAAGTTTAGAATCATTTTGTCTATTGTGGCATTTCCTTTTGCCAAGACTCCAGGAAGGCCTGTGTGAGAGCATATGTGGGAAATATACCAAGGATATTGTCTCTTATTAAGGAGGTCTTGTATTGCTAGCATAGTGAGTGAAATGAGGTCATTGTTGTCCTTTAGCCTGGCGAAGGGAAGGGATTTACAAGCCTGTATGGCATATTTACTATCAGAAAAGATATTTATAGGTTTGTCTTGTGTCTTTTGAAAAATTTGCATGATGGCAAGAAGTTCTCCTAACTGGACTGAGCCAGGATTTTTCCTTTTTATGATTATATCCTTAGAATCCCGTTGTTGGATGAGGATTCCATAATAACTTTTATTAGCATCTGAAAATGCTGAAGCAGCTAATGGGATCAGGAAGGACAAAGGGCATGCGTGAGGGCTGAGAGCTAAGTGCATCATGGAGAGAGCCGAGAGTTTTTCATCCTTGGGGTAATGGCAATCAATTTCACCCATGAATCCTGAGACCATACTTTGGAAAACTATTGAGTTGGCCCACAGTGGCTGGGAATGGCATAGTGAGAAAGGGAGTATTAACTTGTCAGGTTCTTTCTTGAAGATTCTCCTCATGGTGGACCTCAATCTTAATGCAAGTGTGAAAACAACATCAAATTTGGAGGTTATTTGATGCAAAGAGGAGCGGGTTAGATGGACCCAAAGCCACGCCCCCTTTTGATATAATGCTCCAAGGACTCGGTCCTTTGTCCATAACACAAATGCCCAGAGGGTGCGGAATGGGCTGTAGCGAGCCAAGGAAGCACCATAGAGGAGTCTTGAGATCTCCTTAAGGAGGGTGGAAGCCTCGGGGGTAACAGTCACTTTGTCCGAGGGATGTTTGTGGCCCTCGAGCAGGGAGAAAAGTAAGTGCATCTGGTGGTCTGGTAGCGGAAGGAACTGTTTTAGCCAATTAATGGTGCCACACAACTCTTGAAACTCAGGGAGTAGGTAGGCTTGATCTTTATGCAGGGAGAGATAGGTTGGACATGGTTTGATATCCTATAACTGAGAAAGGAAAATGGGGGAATAGTTTGTATTTTATCACCTGCGACCATCAGGTGGGCAGAGCGTGTCAGAATATGAGAGTGAAGGCTTGTTGGAGGAAAGAAGGAGGTTTATGAGTGATGAGAATATCGTCCATATAGTGGATTAGGACAATAGAAGGGTGTATGTCCTCTAATAGTGAGGAAACATACTGTTGGCACATGGTAGGACTATTTTCCGTACCCTGTGGGAGCACTTTCCATTGAAATCTCTTAGCTGAGGAGTGGAAATTGGGTGTCCAAACTGTGAAGGCGAAATGCTCTCTATCCTCGGGAGCCAATGGGATATGAAAGAAGCAGTCCTTGATATCCAAGACCATAATATGGTAATCTAATGGGATTGCCGCAGGGTGTGGAAGGCCCTCATGAAGCGTGCCTGTTTTTTTCATACTGGCATTAATGGCTCTGAGGTCCTGTAAGAGTCTATATTTACCAGATTTTTTCTTTATTACAAATATGGGTGTATTGAACCAGCTACATGAGGGCTCTAAGTGTCCTAGTCTGAGTTGTTCATCCACCAGGGACTTGAGGATAGTAAGCTTAGGTTCTATGATAGGCCACTGTTCGACCCAAACATCATCATTGGTTAGCCAAGTGATGGAAATAGGCCTTAACTCCTTTGGGGGAACAGTGGCCCTTAGGATTGGGGGTGACTGAGTGGGTGGGGTCGGCCTGACAGGCCAGAGTAGTCATGTTCAGCAATATCCTCAAGGAAGGCTCTATCATCAGTGGTTAAGATGGCCCTCATGTCCTCTAGGACATCCCTGCCCCACAGGATGTGTGGGACATCTGCGATAGTTGGGTGGAAGGTACCCTTGCCACAATCGAGGTCCTTCCATTGAACAGGGAATTTGGTTATTCAGGAGGGTTGTTGGTCCCCCACTCCATTGATCATAGGGCCAGGAATATATTTCCAATGGGGAAATCTTAGAGCCTCATTTTCAGGGATAACAGTGATATCTGCTCCAGTATCAACTACTCCTTTGACGGAGAGTCCATCTAGATATATGGTCATTAAGGGTGTGTGGTTGAAAAGTGGCAGGGTCCAAAATATGTGCGGTTTGTCTTTTTGACTTGTATGATTCCCTCTTACTTGAGGGGCTGAGGGTTGCCCCTTGGGGAGTTTAAAGGTTCCTTAGGGGAAGATCAGCAATTGCAGGCCCAATGGAAGCCCTTATTGCACCTAGGGCATTTAGTTTTGGGGCACCCCTTGGGACAGTCACGCCTTAGGTGGCCGGGTTTGCCACAGCCCCAGCATAGTCTATCGGGCGGGGAAGACTGGGAGAAGTAAGTTCGGTCTGAGAGCAGTGCAGAAAGGGAAGCCGTAAGTGCCTGGCTAGGGCCCTGAGTGTGATCAAGGTCTCTAGTGGCCGTGATCCATTTATTCATGGACTCTGTGTGAACTGGGGCCACAGCATTATGCGTAAGTGGGTTTAAGCCCTCCCAGACCAGTTGTTTGAGGAGCATTTCCTGATTAGGGCCATGTGGCGCTGAACCGCCTGGGTTGTCCTAGTGAGGAAATTGGTAAAGGGTTCCCATGGGGCCTGAATAAGATTATGAAAATAAGGGGCAGGGTCTTTTGGTGTGCATGACTTGAGGGCCTGGAAGGAAAGATTATGAACTTGGGTAAAGTATTGCGTGTTGCTGACTTGGGCCTGTGTGACCGGAGTGGTGTAGGCTCCGTGTCCCATCAGCAGGTCTAGCATGACCAGGATGTGATTTATGGGATTGTGTCTGGACTGTTCCTCAGCCAGGTCTTGATAGGCCATTCACCAGGTGAGGAAGGTTGGGGGTGTCTAGGACTGCCTTTAAGAGATGATACCAATCATAGTGAGTTTGAAGGGCCTGGCTCCATTGAGTGAGGATTTGTTCAAAGTACCGGGAATCAGGCCGCTTTCGTTGCAGGCCTTGCGAATTAAGGATAAGTCTGCGAGGGAGGTGGGGATCCAGGGCCTTTGTACGCCATCGGGGCCCATATTGACCGGAAAGGCATATTTATCTAGAGGCGGAGGGGTAAGGAGGGGAACCATGGGGCCCGGGCAAGGGGCGAGATCACAGGTAGGGGTGCAGGGTGGATCCTTGGGAGGAGCTCGGGAGTGTTCAATTTCGCTCCAAGGATATATGGGCAGGGGAGTCTCTGAGTGCTGGGCAGAAGGGGTGGGCTGTCTAGGTGGCTTAATCGGCGCCAGGGTCTTATGAGGTTGACACTCTGGTCCTGAATCCTCTTGATCCTCTGGGACTGTTGGGGGGATTGAATGGAAAGGCTAAACATTTTTTGGTCCTGGCACTGTTCATGAAAGGATTTGAGAATTTCTTCAGTGGACCTGGATTTGATGGAGCTAAGACTACGGAGGAGTATGAGTATGAAGGGGGCGGGGGGAGTTTTGCCCCCTTGTACTTCCCTTTTCCTAGAAAGAAAAAGAACTCTCATCCACATATCAGGCTCCCACATGTTTTCTGGGGAGATCCAAGGGGCGAGGACCGAAGCCTTGGGCCAGAAATCCTCTAGGTCATTTCGTTTGACTCAAATCCCACAGGAGGTAAGTAGGGATTTCAGGGCCGAAATTTGGGGCTCCTTACAATGGGACGGGAAGTTTCTCATTATTGTGATGTGGACAGACCAGACACGAGAGGCTAAGAAAAGAAGCTGTGCTGGGAAAGGAAAAGTTCCTGCCCACCAACAGGTGGGGAGGGCATTTCTTGAGTCATGGAGAACCTGCCCGCAATTTTAAGAGACTGGCGACCGCCCTAAGGGCTCTTAACTGGTGGTTGCTGTTAATGGGTTTGACTAGCGAACTGAAAGTGAAAGTAAAAGAGACAGGGAGGAAAGAGCGGTGTTTTGGAACCAGGTGAGAGTGCTTTGTAGGGGACTTCCGTGGTTCGTTAGGCCATGGCCATATGCCCACATGGTGTCTCCGGTTGCGGGACACCCTGTCTGGAGGGTGTCCATGGTTCCGTCTCCTGGATGGTCATTCCTTATGTGGAGATGCCGGGCAAACCAATTTTCAGAGTGTATGTGCTCTATAGACGGACAAATAAGGAAAAAGGAGAGAAGGCCCTCAGTGACTCACCAGACGTAGGGCAAAGAACAAAGAACAGAAAGGGGCCTACTCACCGAAGAAATCAGCTGGAGGGGACCCTGAACGGAGAATCAAACGGTGAGGACGGTGGGATCAGTTGGTGAGGCAATCTGGGCAGCAGCAAGGGAAGACAAAGAGAAAGAAAAACGCCGTAACAAAAAAAGAGATTAAGGTAAAGAGGCCCAGGACTAAGTAGAGGTCCATGTAGCCATGTTGGGTGCCAGTTGTTGCAGTTCAGTCCCGTCACCTCTCCCACCGTGGGGGCAGGGGGCGAGTAGGCACGGAGTCAATGACACAGACACGGGGAGGCTCACTGTGGTGCAAGCAGAGCTCTCGTTTATTACATACAAGGGAGGTCCCTTTAAACCCCTCCTTGCCTCCCCATTGGCCCCTGAGTCCGAGGTGTTCTTTTCCATTGGCGTGTGTCACACGTCAGCAGTGTCCAGGGCTCTAGGCAGGAATCAGGTTGGGCCATAAGCCCCAAAACTGCACCTTCCTGCTCATCAACAGGAAGCAGGGTGCTCTTGCACTGTTGGTCTTGGGCCTAGTCTCCTACAGATTCTTACTACAGTACTGTGGAGTAATAGGTTCCCAACACTCTTTATTATCTGCCCAGTTGTTTGCTGTTGTCTCCTTCATTCTTGCTGGCTGGCTTCTAAGCTAACTAGAATCTTCTGTTGCTTTTTCCACAAGTTTTGTTCAGGTGTCCACCCTTATCTCACCTGACTGGACTGAAACCTGCCTAGCCCAAGGCTGTTAGAGAAAGTTTATTCTCTTTGTCAGGATTATTTTAGGACTGGGCATGTGATCAGTGATACAAGAAGGGGAGTTTGGCTAGTAAGGGAGGAGGTACAAGTTTCCTCCCAGCTGGAAAGGAACTCATAGGGAAGAAGGATGCCTGTTTTTTTCTGTGCCTTTTGTCTTAACTGATTGTGACCATCTGGAACTGCTATGGCAACTGTGACTGGAAGAAGAGGGAGCCTGAAAATGTGTCGATATACCGAATATGGCTGAAGAGAAAGGTGGAGAGAGCCAGCTACCATATTCACCAGCCTTGTAGCTGACTTGTTGCTTGACTTCTAGATAACAGAGAATAGATTTTCTTTATTCTAGTTGAGGGCATCCTAATTAAAATTGGTGTCATTACTGCTATTTTATAGGAAAGGAAGCTGAGACTTAGAGAGTCTCAAATAGAATGACCACCAGTGAATGATGAATTGACTGTTGAAGTCACAAATATAATGTGACTACTGATTCCTACTCTGGTGGCCTCCCGGTTATACTGGATAATGTTTCTGTAGATAGCCCTGCCTCTCTTTAGGGGGAGAGGGGTGGGATACTGTATTAACAAAGTAAGGCATTTGTGTTTGAAATAAAATTTGGACAGTTCCTAATTATTTGATGATTGGTTACTTGTGACATATGCTGCTTTGAAATTCTTACTGGTGCAGGGCATGGTGGCTCATGCCATAATCCCAGCACTCAAGGAGACAGAGGCAGGAGGATGCCACAAATTATAGGCTAGCCTGGTTTACATAGTGAGCTCTAGGCCAGCAGAGCTGTATGCAGAGACCCTATCTCAAGCAAGCAAGCTACAACAAAGAAGAAATTCTTACTGTTATCTCATCTACTCTCCTAACATGGCTGACAGAAGGAAGGATTAAAATAATAACTGCCCAACTCAGTGGACTAGATGGAAGCAGGGGCTTCAGGCCTGTTTTCATATGGTATGCATCCTTGTTAATAGTGAATGTGTGACTGCACATGGAATGTCTGTGCACTGCCATTCTTGGTTGGCTTTCTTCTTTCTTCTACTTCATTTTCCTTTCCACTGCCCTTCTCCCTTACAGAAAAAGAGGAAACAGATTGTTATCAAGGGCATGTAATAGTCTCCTCCTTATTACAAAGGCAATTCAGGACAGTATTTAGTCTGAGTATGGGAGTTTATTTATGGTTGAAGAATTCATTTTAAACATATCTCATGGCATGTAAAAGACACTTTGATGGGGAGGTATTTTTGAGAAAAAAAATTATTCTTGGTGGTGGCAGTGATGGCTGAGGAAGAAGGAGCTGCATATATATCCAAGATGGTTCTAGCTTCCTGGAGTTTACCATTTGATCAAGGGGTGGGGATTCCTTGTCTTGCTTGCTTTGCTGAACTGTTGACAAAGGACCTCTGTGGAGGCAGAATCTGCCCTCTTCTGGCCCTTTTGCTCTTTGAGGGTTGGGAGTGACTAGCTGAGGTAAGGCTAAAACAAAGCAATTCTTGGGACAGTTCTTCATGGTGGCAGCACAGTTCTGTAGTTCCCTGAGCTTGTTCTTGCTGATCTGGTGAAATCCTTCAAGGAATATGACCTAGGATAGTGGTAGGACTTTGAGTCTCTCTGGAATATTTCCTTAATTGCAGATTGATTAGTGACCGAAAATTTTAGTTTTGTGTTATTGTGTAGAATCTTTCATTGGCTGGTTCTTTGTTTTGTTTTTTGTTTTTTTTTTCATTGAAAAAAATTTCATGTTCCTAAAAATTTAAGATGCAGCTAAAATGAGCCATGTGCTATCCTGATGAGGGTGATTTAGCACCATGATTGTAACAGGTGATGCCATATGTTGCTGATTACTGACTCCTCGTAAAGGCCACTCTTGAATTTCTGAGTACTTAATGATTTGATTTCTTCTTAAATATGGTTGTAAAGGGGAACATGCTCTTCAAACTAGCATAGCTTTTCTTCAAGAAATTTTCTCAAGCCATGAAAATGAAAAGGGTGTTTTAAAAATCACATGAGGAACTGGAGTGATGACTCAGTAGCTAAGGGCACTGTCTGTTCTTACAGAGGATCTGGGTTTGATTTCCTAGCACTAACATGGCAGCTGATAACCATCCATAACTACAATTCCAGGGAATCCAATACCCTCTTCTGGTTTCCACAGACATTGCATGCATGGGTGCACTTATAGACGTACATGCAAAACACTTACACATTAAATGTGTGGGGAGTGGAGACACATGCCTTTAATCCCAGGACTCAGGAGGAAGAGGCAGGCAGATTTCTGTGAGATCAAGGCCAGCCTGGTCTACATATCGAGTTCTAGGCTAGCTGGGGCTACAGGGAGACCCTGTCTCAAAAATAAAAACAATAAAACAAACAACAAAAAGATTCACACAAAAATCCAAAACATTAGGTACTGTATTGGTTCCTATTGAATGACTGAGCACTATGAGAGATAGGCTCTATACACACTTATATAAAAGAATAAAGCAAGCTCAGCATAGACTTAAAGAGCTAAAAAAAAGGAGAATTAATTATATTCTATGTAAGTGTTCTCTCAACCAACATAAGCTTCCAGATAATTTAAAGGATGATGCCTTGAAATTCTGAAATTATAATGGGACATTTTGGCAAATGTAAACCACATTAATTTTAAAAAGCTTGTGAATTAAAAGCCAATATTCATAAATGAAAGCTTGGAGAAAAAGTATTTGTAACATACAGTGAAAATAATTGGATCATTATAAGTTAAACAAAACACCAACATACCACTTTATGATTCCTACCTTGGTAAATATTTTTTTAAAAATTGTATTATCTGGTCTTGTAAAGCTTCAAGAAGAAAAGGCCTACCATCATTTTGGAGAGTATTTCAATAGTACCTGTTGACATGAAACACATATACCCTTTGACTCAGCAGGTTCAAGTTTTGGGGACAAATTTTAGATAAGTATTAACTTGATTTTACAAAGTATTTTGCATCCCAGTTAAATTAAAATGTGAAACAAGCTGTTATCTGTAGGGGCATGGATAAGTACATTGTTATGTCCATATATAATGCAATTAGTAACTGCAAAGCTATCTATGGGATATTAAGTAAGCAGGCTGCAGAATGACATGTAAATTGTTTATGTGACATTGCTCCTTTAAAACTCTGTACATGGGGCTGGAGAGATGGCTCAGTGGTTGAGAGCACTGACTGCCCTTGCAGAGGACCTGGTTTCATTTCCTATCACCCACATGGTGGCTAACCACTGTATGTAACTCCAGTTCCAGGGGATCTGACGCCCTCTTCTGACCTCCTCTGGCATTACTCGACATGAATGCACTTACATACATGCAGGCAATACACTCACAGATATTAAAAAAAACAAAACAAACAAACAAACAAAACACACCTCTATATAGCACATAAAAGCATGTGGTAAGAGATTTTGTTATTGTTTATTTTTAATGCTTATGATTTAATATTTTGTGGGGCAAATTTGTGTGTGTATATTGCAGGTCATCAGGTTTTTAGCGAATAATAACTTTTTTTTTTTTTTTTTTTTTTTTTTTTTTTTTTGTCTTTTTGAGACAAGGTTTCTCTGTAGCTTTAGCTGGCCTTGAACTCACTATGTAGACCAGGCAGGCCTTGAACTCACAGAGATCCGATAGCCTCTGCCTCCCGAGTGCTGGGACTAAAGGCGTGCACCACCATGCCCGGCCAATAATAACTTTTTAAAAAATATTTTATTTACTATTTTTATTTTATTGTAAGGCTTGTATTGCCTGCATGTAGATAAGTGCACCTGTGTCATGCAGTGCCTGCGGAGGACAGAAGAGGCTGTCAGATCCCCTGGAACTGGAGTTACAGACAGTTGTTAGCTGCCATGTGGGTGCTGGGATTTGAACCCAGGTCTTCTGCAAGAACAGTCAGTGTTCTTAACAGCTAAGCCATCTCTCCAGCCCCTAACTAGTAATAGCTTTTTAAAAAGGAAGAATGTTTAGAAATAAAAGAATATGTAAATTTGTTTGCTAAAATGTTAAAATGCCCATAGTGATTTTTATGACTTGCCTTCTGGGAGATGGGAATGGAGCAATTGATATGGCAGAGAGAAAACAGTCTGGATTACTAACTTAAATTATTTGAAAAGAAAGCCTGTTTTCTTTCTTTTCACTATTTAGGACTTATTTCTATTCTTTGAAAGTTGGGGTGGAGTTGAAATGCAGCAACAAATACTTACTAGGTTTATTTCTTACTCTTGGTCCATAACATGCTTGATAGCCAAATAAGCTTTCACCAACTTGAGCAATACCCCTCATCATGACTGAAGTGGGTTGGGGAGATCCTGCACTGGCTTTTTATCTGACACATTTCCCAGCAGGAATTCCATAACTGTGTTTTAGGGTATGACTGATTGGGAAGATGATGATGTTCCATTAGGAGAAAGGAAAGATTTTTTTAGACAGTTGCTGCGCACATGAAGAATAAATGCAGAGTTCTTTAGTTAATGTGATGTCTGTCTTTGAGTAGAAAGTTGCCCACATTTGGGCATCATGAAGTTTCTCTTTCTTCTCTGACTTTCTTTCTTTCATTTTCCCATAATCCTCTCAGCTTTTTCTTCTTTATATCCCTAGGAGTTAAGCTCTTGAGTATATTCAATTCAATCTGATTTCCCATAAATGAAGAGAAATTTTAGAATCTCACATTTTTCACTATGGAAAATTTAGAGCATGGACCTTTCTCCTAGACTCTCAGATGATAGAGAAAAAGTTCCACTACCACTTGAAAACACAGTGGACAGAGTCTCAAGAAATGTCCAGAATTGTGTCCTTAGACTTCATCTCTTGAGATAGGCAAGTGAGCTTGCTGAGCCTTGAATTTTCCATGCTAACTTGTTTGACTTATTGGTTTATTTTTCTTCTGTAGCCGTCAAACAGAAAAAAAGCTCTTAAAAAGGTTTTGCTAAAACTTGTTTGTAAAGATGAATCTGCCCATGTGTTGCTGTTAATTTTACCTGCTATGATTCAGTAGTCTTGGTCTGGCAATAGAAATAAAAATCCTGTAATGACATCAGTCACATCTTTGTTGATGTAGACATATACCTTAATATCCAAGTGTGGGGTGCCTCTTAAGTAGAAGTTATAACATTCTCTGAATTCAGCAGAATGTTGTCAGTATCTTCAGTCCTTTGTGTTTGGTGCTGTATTTTTGCAGCACTTCTGTAGGAGTATCAGATCAGTAGAATGAACAGGAAAGAGGATTAGCACACGTGTGTGTGTGTGTGTGTGTGTGTGTGTGTGTGTGTGTGTGTGTTTGAGCACTGATATGCAGTAGCTTATTACTTCTGGAAGTTTAGGCTATCAGGTGGCTTCTTTCCTCACATGTGTGGCTGTGATACTAGTAATTAAGAGTACAGGATGGTGCCTATTAGTAGCCTATTACTAGCTTCTGGACTTTTTGATGGCAAGAATTGTGTCCTACTGTGTATTGACAGTGGCGTTTCATGATGTGTAATTGACAGTTATACATCTCCCATGACTTACAATGGATATGTCTGCTCATTTGTGGGAAAGTGGGATGAAACTTGATATGCCTAAGAGCTGAGTTCTTGGGGACAGAAAGGATAAAAATCCAATAGGATTATGGGGGAAGGAAGGAAAGAAGATCAGAGAGGAAAGGGAAGCTTCATGGTGCCTGTCATAACTGGAAAATGCAGTTAACTGAAGATGCATTTATTCCACCTAAGCTACCTAGCTTGACAGCATTGCAGTGGGTGTTGACTGTTTATCCTCATAATCTGTGGCTGACTAGGACCTGCAGTTCTGAGAGAGGATTGGACCTTTTTTTCCTGGGAAAAGGTCCAAATTCAAAGTTGAGTTTCTAGTGAATGAATTTCATTTTCACACCATTGCAAAGTTGAAAAATTAATTAGGTCAGAACACTGGAAGCTAGAACCATCTGTAGTTAAGATGAATGTTTGTGTGAGTAGATGGATGAATGGATGAATGAATGAATGAATGAATGAATGAACGAACGAATGAGTGGGCTCACAGTTAGAAATGCTACCTGCTTCTCAGTCTGGAGAGCTTTATGATTTAGAGATAGTTAATGAATCTTGAAAATGGCTGATGGATGTTAGAAGAGTTTCCTGATTGAGTACAGTATTGTCTGCCCTGTGTAAAATGAGCCTACCTGTTCCTGCCATCCAGAAATACTTATGGTTAGTACATAGCATCAGTCTGTAGCAAATTAACTCATATGCTCAGGGAATGTTGCTGGGATTTCCCCGAATACAGAACATCACAGTTCTAGAAAATGAAAGCTTGCCAGTGCTACCAGGCTTAGAGTGCCTCCCTGCAGCCATTATGTATCCTGGAGGAGGGAGTGCTGAGGAGGGATGGGCATGCCCTACAACCTTTCATCCAGCAGCAGTCACAGGACAGCTGGTATGAGTCCACCTTTGGGGAGGCCAGAGGAGAGAGCAAAATACATGCTGCCTTTGGCTTCTGTGAAGTGCTGTTGTGCTATAATGATAAGCTGCGAGCTCGGGTAGGATAAAACAAACTGTGCCTCGCTTTCTTTGATTTCTTTCTCAGGTGTGACTTT
The DNA here is from genome assembly GCF_000622305.1 of Nannospalax galili. Taxonomy (NCBI): domain Eukaryota; kingdom Metazoa; phylum Chordata; class Mammalia; order Rodentia; family Spalacidae; genus Nannospalax; species Nannospalax galili. Next base: position 128,715 of record NW_008330482.1, read on the forward strand.
TCCCTCATTTGTCACAAGACTACTTCCGCCACATCCACAGGTGAGTAAAGCACCTAAAATGTGTTTTGCAGTGATTCTCCCACCTTCTTCCAAAATGAGGTTGTAGAAATGAGGTCCCTCGAATCAGATGGGGGTTGATTTCCTGAATTCTACCTCATCTAGTGGTCAGTAGACTTACAGGCAGAAAGGACAGTGGTTACTTATTTGTTTGTGTAGACAGAGTAAATGCTCTCCTATTTTCTAATAACCAGGGCTGATCTTCTTTTTCTCCCTAGTACAGAAATACAGGGAGAGAGGATATGTTAACATATTATTCAGCCCAGAAAAACTAGTCTGATTCTAGTAGCATTTTTAATAGCTTTTGTGCAAATGCTCCTTTTTGAAAATGTCCAGTGCCCAGATGCTATTTCTTTACCCTCTACAGTCTTCAGTAAGATAGTGTCTTGGTAAGGGGACATTGGATAGGTTAAGAGGCTCTGTGGGTAGATGTAATTTATAGACCCACTAGTGACCTTGAGATCCTTTTTAGCTTATTCAGGGAATAGCTGCTCTGGCCCATGCCTGATCTGGAAAGTGGTTAGGGATGACCTCCTTCCTTGCTGTCCCCTGCTGGACTCAGGTGCTCCTTGCCTATCTTGGCTAGATCATCCCTGTCAGTGGCCCTGGCCATCTCTAATTCACTGGATTTTCTGCCTCTTCCTTTCTGATTATTTGCCATTCTGACATCCTACCCTCTCTTAAGTTCCAGGAAGCCTAGGTAGTGGCTTCATTTTTCCTGTTACTGCTGTGGGCTCCAGGTACCCCATGGCTCTCAACCCATCCTGTCCCAGCTACATCTGCACATATCCAGCCTGCCCCCCACCTCCCACCAGCCAGGCTTTCTAAAACTTGTATAAACACTATTCTGACTGCTTTAGCACTAGGTTTTCTTTGCTATGGCTGGCCCAGGGAGGGGAAAGAGGGAGTGGTATGATGTAGCAGCCTGTGAGGCAATCTTTTCCCAGAATCCCATGTGGGAAGCGTGGCAAAAACTTCTGCCCCCTGAATTTCTCTCTCTCTATGAGCAAGCAGTGTAAGAGGGAAGAGGAAACACACCTGTTCATATACTTCTTTTCCTACCCCGCCAACCCCGACCCCCACCTCCACCCCACCAGGTCCCAACGGCCTCATGAAATAGAAGAAAAAAGTTCATTCTCTGTGGCTAAAGTTTTTCCCTTGTTCTCCTCCTCCTGTCCTTCAGCATTTCTGCCCTGAAGAAGCCTAGGAAGACCTGACAGAATTGGGGTTGCTTGTATTTAGTGTACCAGTAGCTTTTTAAATAACTTTGCACTAGGTGCAGAATTAAAGGGAAATTGATTATCTGGAAAAGTAGGTTTAGAAGCATTTAAGGACTATTTTGATTTTCAGCTTCGTTTGTTTGTTTTAGCTTTCACAAAATCTTTGAGAATTTCATACATGAATATAGGTATTTTGATCAAGTCCATGCCCACTCCCTCCCTTCCAATACCTCCCATATCTCCCGATCACTTTTTTCTTTTTCTTTCCTTTTTTTATCTTCTTTCATTTATTTATTTTTATGGCTTTTGGGTACTCTTAAAATTCCCCCCTCTGAAGAGGTAACTCTAAAATCTTTTAAGGATTAGATTCAAGCTCCCAAATACTTTTGACATTTTTGGCCTTTGGAACAGAGTATCTTGCTAACAGTCCAAGGACATTTTGACTTTTAACCAAGAAACTGGCTAAGTTTCTTTGTCTAGCCAATTCCTACCTCCTATTCTTATTATGCCATCCTCTGAAGGGGTTACCCAAATTGCCAGTAGGGAATAGGGATGCTGACCGCCCTGGTTTCTTCCATGCTGAACAGGGACGCAGGGTGAGTCAATTGGAGTACCCCTTCAGTGGGTCTATCTAAAGGACTCCCAAATTATGTAACTCTTATCTCTAAGAGGGAAAGTCCTTGAATCGTGAATAGGAGATGTGTAGAAGTAAAGGTAAGAGTAATTAACATTACAAGTTCTAGACAGGGAACTAGAAAAAAGTCAGAACAGGGCAATTTTCAAATGTTCGTATGAGAGTCCATTGGAATTTCTTGACAAGGGCTTCCAAAAGCATCCCTCTATTGGGTTCCTCTTCATTTTTCTTTTGTCTGCCAAGGCCGGACTCTAGAGTGATGGATTCAGGATTTGCTTTCAGGTATTTTGATAGCTGTTGGAATAGTTAGAATCAGTGTTGGGTCCCTCTCCAAGGCCTCTAGATAGGGGGAGAAAACAAATTTATCCATCATTTTAGAATAGCTGGTTGTCTCCCTTAACTACAGGTGGGCACTACAGTATTGGAAACCAAAATTGAAGTCTTACATCTGAGCAGTACTTTCTGCTTAAGAACAAAATCATCAATGAGAAATAATTGTCTAAATAACTTTTTATATAGACTTAAGCCTAATGTCTGGGAAGTATAATCCCTTAAACTCTTAAAGAAGTATACTGATGAATTTACTCTTTGGTTATACTTTCCTTTTGGGTGCTTAAGACTATACAGTTGGCCCAGATAAATCAATTTATTTTTACACTTAGGGTCATTTGAGGATCTGTTCCTCAGGGGTCACATGGGCTTGGGAGGAGCCCCTAGCTCCTTTCTTTTACCAGTTCCATCTATGTAAAGATAAGTCAAAGGTTCTGCTCAACCATTGTTGGCTTCTCTTGGAAGCATGGAGGAAATGATTCCACCGTGTTGACTCTCCTCTTTATAGACTGGACACTGGTTCAAGTCCATCTGGTGGGGTCTCCTTGGCCTCCTTAGAGGACAGGTGACTCACCACGTTTACAGGACATTTTGAGAGATGTTCCATAGTCCCCTGGAACTTGGTCGACCTTGGAGGGCAAGGGGCAAAAACTGTACTTTAAGTCCCTCTGAGCACATTAGTATAGGCCTTAAGTATGGCTGTTAAATATCCAATATAGTTAGTTCCATCAGTCTGATACTTTTAATTATCATGTGCTGTGTAGATAAGGCTTAGGCAAAGAACCAAATATTCTCAGATAAACATTGACTAGATTTATATTTTGTTCCTTAAACTAGTTGACTAAACTATGAGCATAAAAATTTTAAGATTGTGTATATATTATTTTTGTCTCATCCTTTATATATAACAAACCTAAACAGACCTTCATCACTTGCTTCATCATTTTCTCATTTTTTCTATTTTGGAAAATATCTCCATTTCCATATTCTTTTAACACCTTTTACATTCTTATTTTCTTTAAAAAAAAATAATTATGAGACATAATTACAAATTACATAATAACAAATTTTCCATCGGTTGTGAAACTTCTTTTCCTGGGGATGCCAAGCAATGCTTATTCCCTTTTAAGGTTCTAGTGTCAAGCCAATGTTTAAGTTTTACTGGGGAACCAATGAATTTATTGAGCTTACTTACTAAGATAATTGAGGGGTTGCCGAGGTATATGTATGACCTGAGGGTGTGCACACTGGATAGCCTTTACCCAGCATGGATCATGCCTTCTCTTCCTAGCCTTCTGCAGATTGTATACTTTAGCCCTCTCCAAATCCAGGAGGCCGTGTGTGCTTAGGGTCAAATTACATGCAGTTGGTTGGCAAGAGTGGCTGAATACTCCAGTAAGGGTCCAGTGACACTGCTTGGCCCTCCTTTAATGAATGAGCACAACCATCAACAAGCCCAATTTTGACGATGTTTAGCGATCAGGCTCAGCTGAAGTTGTGATGATGGTAGTTATTTCATGCAGAAGGGACTGCTGTATAGCATCATCTTATTAAAAGGACCACCATGTGGAGGCAGGATCCGGGGGCTCTCAGGCAGTCCCCTGGGTTCTCAGGCCTTCTCCTAGATGGAGGCTAGGGAGAAGCAAGAGCTTGGCAGTCTCTGGCGTTCTGCTGAGATCCAAGCCACTACACAGATGGAGGTCTGAACCCACCCTCTCCTGATTTGCAGATTCTTAAGGACTTCATATTTGAAACAGTTTTGAGTAACAAAGCAGAAATGCTTCTGCCCAGAAAAACTAGCCTGATTCTAGCATTTTAATACAATTTTAAAAGGCACAGTGCAGGAACCAGATTGCCCTGGTTCCTTCAGATACTAATGACCAAGGACAGTTTCCCCTGAGCCCTCTCACTGTTCACCCAAATAAATAGACGTTTAAATAGGAGACAACACATTCAAATTTATTAATGTGTATGTTACTTAAAAGAATGTTTTACATTTATTTACTTATTTTGTGTTGGGGTGGGTCTCATGTGTCATAGCACTTGTGTGGAGGTTGGAGGACAACTTACAGGAGTTGACTTTCCTTCCACCATGTGAATTCCAGGGACTGAACTCAGATCTTTAGGCTTGGTGGCAAATGCCCTGGACATGAGAATACACTGGGCCATCTCACTGGTCGTTAGTTACTTTTCATACCACCGTGACAAAATACTTGACAGAGGCAACTTAAAGGAGAAAGGATTTATTTTGGTTCACTGTGCAGGGAGCACTGGTCCATTATGGCAGGATAGACATGGCAGTATAGCAGACTAGTCTGTGGTGGCACGGGTGTGACATGGAAACTCCTCACATCTTGGTGGTTCAGCAGGCAAAGTGCTTTGGCAGAAGAGGTTGGGGCTGTAATTTTCAGAGGCCTATCCTCTTTGATCCACCCCCCCGACACCCAACCATGCCTCTTGTCACAAAGATGCTCTAGCTTCCCAAAACAGTACCACCAATTGGGGACCAAGTATTCAGACATGAGCCTGGGTGAGACATTTCATATTCAAACTATCACAGCATGCAAACAGAGAAAAGTTAGAGGCTCAGGGATGACTGTTACACGCCTATGATTATGTTCTTGATTGAATCATTAACAGGGAGACCCATCTCAAAACAAAAATCAACAAAAAAACCCAAAACAATTTGGGTAGAGGGTAGAAAACTTCAGTACTAATATGATGAAGGTGTGCCAGCCACAATGCAGGAATGTTGTGGTCTTAACTCAATTACAAAACACTGATCCTTTAGTTGTAATTTTGTTTTATCACTTTGCTTGATGTAGAAAAGTGAGGTGTTTATATGTGAGAGAGAAGGGGAGGGAAGGATGGCATGTTTAATTTCATATTAAACATTGCATTTTAAGTTTATAGAGTTGCACTGAAATTGGAGAGCATTATTAGTTCCCTTGTCACAAAGGCACAGGATTAACCCAAAGCACATTTGTGTTGTGATCCAGTGTAGGAACCCATATGCTGACAGAGTGGAGCTTTGCAATATTTGCATCCCTGAAGATAATGCTTGAATTTTTAAGAATGTTCAGGTGAAACACTTGATAGTCTCTATATATCGAGTCCCTTCTCCTTTACATAGATTGTTTTTATTGTTCTTTTGTGTTTACCTATATTGTTGTTTTGTGTGTGTTCATGTGTACAAGTGCATATATGTGAGAATGCACATGTGTGTGGAGGCCAGAGTTCAAGCTCAGGTACCATTCTTCAGAAGCCTTCTAGCTTATTTTTAGAGACAGACCCTCTCACTGGCCTGGAGCTCACTGATTAGACTCAGCTGGCTGATCAACAAGCGTCAGACATCCTTCTGCCTCCAACTCCAACTCAGCTGGGATTGCAAGTGTTTCAGTGTTCCACCATACCTGGCTTTTTTGTGGGTACTGGGGATTAAACTTGGGTCTTTATGCTTGTACTTTACCAAATGAGCCATCTCCTCAGCCCTATTACTGTTCTTTATTTCAGTCTTGTGAATCTGCCCAATGTTTATAATTTCACACACATTTCTTGCATCATTGTGGTAGCCCTGGTAGATTTACTTTTGTAGACCACTCAGCATTTTGTAGACCATTCTCATCTTCTCTAGTTGCACTGTCCATCTCTAATACAACTGGAAAAGTGATCAGGTTTGAAACTACCAACCCAGTGGAGGGCACGTTTCCTCTATACAATGAAAATATGATTTTAGAATAACATTAATTTGTTTATTAAACATTTATTAATAATAAGCCCAGGCTGTGAGCATGAAAACACAGAACATTGGCTTAGTGGTAGAGTGGGCTTAGTGTGCATGAGGCTCTGGTTTCCAGCAACAAAAATATAGTCTGTACTGCAAGTGTTCTAATAAAGTTGGCAATTCAGTCAGGGAAACAGGTATGGAAACAGTTATAGGAGAATCATTTAGTCAAAGCCTGTGCAAGCTTGTGCAGTACCATATACTCCTGAGGCTGAATTGGGGAGATCATTTGATCCCAGGAGTTTTGAGGCCAACCCCCCTGAGCAACATTGCGAGACCCTATGTAAAACAACAACAGCATCAGCAGCCACCAAACGAACATACTTTTAAAATGGGATATTTTATGTTATGTATGGTTTTCTCTTAAACACAATTATTAAAATATTAAGGCCTACACCAAGGCTGTTGTGGCAGAAGGGTCAGTGAGCAGTGTGGTAAGAATGGGAGGAGGTGCATGACTATATGGAAATAGAGTCTTACGGCCTTCTAGGACCTTGCTCATATGAATCTACAGCAGTGGTGTCAGCATGCATAAGACCTATGCGAACTCAAGCAGACAAAAACCCAGCATAGAATGGTGGAAATGGGGAGCAGGCCTCAATCTTAGTCCAAGAACTATTGGCAGCTGATTGCTGCTGGGTGAAGGAAAGCTGATCTTCTTAAAGTCAGGGACTTTAGATAGGCTGACTAGACCTCAATGGATGAACTTGCATGGAGGGACATTTGGGGACACTAAGTTGACTCCATAGGCCTTAATAGAAATGACAGAATGCATGAAATCCAGCTATGGGAGGGTGACAGTGGGGAAGGGGGTATAAAGATGAATTAGATGTTCTGTATGAAATACACAAAAATTCAATAAAAAATTTACAAAACAAATACAAACAAACAAAAAGAACAGTGTTAGAAAGATGGGCAAGAGTCCCAAGCAGGAGCAGGGTAGTGATAGGGACTTGGAAAGCACTGTGCCTTACTTTGCTCATGTTTAAATGGGCACAGCTTAAAATGCACCCAATTTATGAAGTGTTGTGAGGTTTCACTGAATTAATTCAAATTCCTGGAACATTGCTTAAGTTTTTAAAATCTCTACCTCACTCTTAGCAGCCACCTGCGATTTTCCTTGGTTGTAGGGTGTGTGTGTGTGGCGGGGGGGCGGGGGGCTGTGACAGGATATTTGTGGTTGTGTTATCTTTCAGGGCTCATCATGCATTCATCAGTGATTGTCACTCCCTGGTACACCTAGTATCAGAGGACACATCCTGTCAAAATGGAAAAGCTTCCTTCCACCCAGCTTTTGCTAATTCCCTCTTGAGAACTTGGATAGTCTGTGTTCTCCTTCAGCCCAACATTTTTGCCTTTCTACAGCAGGAGGTGATTACAAGCTGTATGCCACTAAGCCATACTCCCTGTCCCCATATGGGCCCTTTAAAATCTATGACAGTGATGTTTTCAGGATCTCTATCCCATGCTTGCTTTAAAATAAAAGCGTAGAACAAAGAGACCATAATTAGACCATATTCCTACTGTTGCCCAACATTTCTCTCAAGAGCTGCTTTTAAGTGATTGAATCTTATTTGGAAATAATGTGATCAAAGATGAGGCCAGCCTGGGTAGCATAATGAGACCCTGCTATCTTGAGGAAGGATCAAGTTGGGAGAAAAGAGCCTGTAGTGAAATTGGTCCTTTTTGTTCCGGGCTTCTTTGGCCACACACTTCTCTTGGGGCAGTAATGGAGGCATTTCTTCTGGATCCCAGTAGAATGAATTTATTGAGGGTGGGAATTCAGATTTAGTGGGAGACACTCAAACTGTACATTATGATTTGCCTCTTTTATATTTCTAGTCTTTTCCCAGAGTGGTGGGAACTGAGTGCATCTTTCTTTGTGACACTTGGTTGTTTTTTCTTGGTTCCATTCATTGCTGCCAGAGGCGGGAATGCTGTGTTGGAGATCTTGATGTGAATACTGTACAGGTCATTTTCACTTTTCTTATTTTATTATAATTCAGCTTGTGTTTGACAAATGTTAGCCAGAGCCCTTTACTCCACATCAGGCATTATAACAAAGATCCCTGCTTCTGTGGAGCTTCTGCCCTTGTGGGGAGAAGTAAGTGATAATTCACCATAGACAGATAAAGAGTAGGTGGTAGTAAGCATCAGGGAGGGCACTGGGGGTGTGGGACAGAGCAAGAACTGAGGGTATAGCTATGAGTGGGGAGGAGGCCACCTTTCTACTTTTCAGAAAGGAATGACCAGAGTAATTCTCACCCAGAAGGTACTTACTGGGCAAAGATTTTAATGCAGTGAAGTTAGCCATGGGGTCATCTAGACTGAAATCCTCTGCAGGAATGTCCCTGGTGTTCTGCAGGGAGACAGTGTGCCCTGGAGGGGAAAGAGAGGAAAGGAGAGTTAGGAGGTCAGGGAGATAAGGGAGATATCCCAGTATGAAAAATGATGCTGTGGATATTGTGAAGGTATTTTTGTTGTTTTTGTTTTGTTTGTTTGTTTTTTTTTTGTCTTTTTGTTGTTTTGTTTTGTTTTGTTTTGTTTTGTTTTGAGAAAGGGTCTCCCTGTAGCCCCACCTGGCCTGGAACTAGCTATGTAGACCAGGCTTGCCTCAAACTCAGAGATCCATCTGCCTCTGTCTCCCAAGTGCTGGGATTAAAGGTATGCGCCACCATGCCTGGCCTAAGGTAGAAGTTTTTATTGTAGTAAAATGAGACCTATTGTTGTTTTGAGCAGAGGAGTGGGAGGTTTAACCTGTTTTAGTGATACTGAGAGTGGACTAGGTACAGGATGTGGGTGGGTAAGGCTAACATCCAGATGGTTTTGACCACTGTGATGGAGGCAGAGATGGCAAGGTTCTCTCTCTCTCTCTCTCTCTCTCTCTCTCTCTCTCTCTCTCTCTCCCTCTCTGTGTGTGTGTGTGTGTGTGTGTGTGTGTGTGTGTTGTTTGTGTATGTCTTGATTTGTCAGATTCTGGTCAATTTGTGGTTTTGTGGGATTTTGTCTATATTTGGCCTTCTCCCTGTTTCCTGACACACAGAATGAGTCAAGAGTTTTCCTGAATTCTGTGAGCTGCACTAGCTGATTAACTGAATCTAAGGAAGGGGCTTAGAGAACCCTGATTGATAGCTTTCTGGTTAAAGCACAGGTCACAGTCTAAAGCTTGGGATAGTCACCTGATTCGGGGGGTGGCATTCTTGGGGACTGAGTCCTTTCCCTGTGGGATTTGATGCTATTTCCAGGTAGAGAGTTCAAAATGGAGCTACATTAGAGGACACCCAGCTGGTGTCTGCTGCAGAGCTGCTGGGTTAGTGTGTGGTGCAAAAGTGCCTTGCGTGACTGCAAGAGAAAGTAGTAAGGGAAAGCAGTTTGTTTTTCCTAATTGAACATAACTATATTCTGGTTGAATACGTTTCTCCTGTGTCATGATTTTCTCTTCTTAGTTAAGAGTGCACATAGGGCCTGGGGTGTAGCTCTAGTTTAGTTCTAGTTTGTGGGTTCTCTTTCTAGCATTGCAATAAATAAGGTGCATGTAAATATAGCATCTGTACATGTCAGTGTTTTGGGTACAAAAACTCATGTTACTTGAACTTCAATTCATTTCCTTTTAAAGAAATGAAGGCATTTTAAGCCAGAGTTATGTGATAGGAAGAATAGGTATTCTCTGACTTTATGCATTCTTTAAGAAACAAATCAATGTTTATAATATAGAAAGCATAATTGTCCTGCTCCCCTGCAAGACAACTACTACTAAAATTTGGAACCTATTTTTTTTATGTTTTTAGGTGCTAGGGTTGAACCTCGGACCTCTCACATACTGGACAACAACCATTCTACTGTGAACTACGTCCCCAGTCCCTGGAACCTATTTTTAACAAGAGACAATTTAAGTGTCCTTCAATTTGAGGTTTATTAAAAGTTCAATACAAAATGGCAGTAATTTATAGAAAAAGTCTCCTTGAACTTGAAAGCTAAGCAAAAATATTACTGAGGCCAATTAATATCATGTGGAATTAAGCCAAGGTTAGCCCACTCCTGAGTGTTTGCAGTCCTGGCTGAAGGTAGAATGCTGACGACTGCAAGAGATGCAGCCAGGACTTCTGGAAGGAAACCAAGGAAACCAATACCAACTGAGGGAATTGCCCCTCATTTCATCTTGATGCATTTACTACTTAGCACCCCAACGAGTTGCTTTGGTTTGATTGTTTAATATTGCCATGTTTTGTTTATATGCTGATAAATTAGTCCACGGAAGGATTTTCAGTCAACTGTTGGGTCATATTTGGGGTTCCAGAGCACCCTGGCAGCCAGGGTTCCCAGTGAAGCTCTGAGGCAGGACAGATGCTGCCGGGGAAGGAATATTTTAGAATTTTACTTGGAATCTGGAAACCTTTGTTATTGTTTAATATTTTACTTATTATTTTTAAATTTTATCCAAATGAGTGTATTGACTGCATGTATGTAAGTGCACCTGTGTCATGCAATGCCCATGGAGCTCAGAAGAGGGCGTTGGATCCCCTGGAACTGGAATTATGGACAGTGGTTAGCTGCCATGTGGATGCTGGGAATCAAACCCAAGTCCTCTGCAAGAACATCTAGTGCTCTTAACCACTGAGCCATCTCTCCAGCTCCTGTTCTTTTTGAGACAGGGCCTCCCTGTATCTCCAGCTGGCCTGAAACTCACTATGTAAATTAGGCTGGCCTGGAATTTGCTATGTAAATCACGCTGTCCTCTCTCTCACAGAGATCTGCTTGCCTCCAGATCTCCCTACCTTGCTGGAATTAAAGGTGTCCACCACCATGCCTGGCAGAATCTGGAACTTGTTTGTGAGAGAGTAAGGTCCAAGTGTGTCTTTAAAACATAAATGATTCAACAGTGAAATGTGGATCTTTTTCCATTTTCCATAAGAGGAGTGACAGTGTTTGCATGGTAGAAAGAAGGCAGGGTTTGGAGTCAGATTGGTCTGGTTAAGTCCATTTTGTTTATCAGTGAGGTTTGAGTAGCTAAAGTATGTCCCTAAGCATCACTTATTTTCCCTGTTGAAGAGACATAGTAAATAAAGGCCATACCGAAAAAGGCAACATGCAGAGAAATAAAAACAGGGACATCTTCCAAACTGGAAGACTAAATCAAGAACTCCTTCTTCTTTCTTCACTAGTGAGGCTCTGACCATTAAGTTAAAAAAAATTCATTATTTTTAACAACTGAACCATCTCTCCAGCCCCCGACCATTAATTTTGATGGACACTTAGCACCTTAGCTGTTTATAGTTTAATTTTGCAAGGCAATTAAAGTGTATTTAATAAGCTATATAGCTAATGTGGCAGGCAGAAAAATTTAACAAGAATTTTATTTTAGTGAATCTTTTATTTGTAATTTGGTGTTTACAAGTACTTATCTTCAATGCCCACATATTGGGTCTTTAGTAAACATAAGCACAGTAGCATTCCTTATGGGAAGAGGGCGGAAACAGAATGACTTAATAGGGCCCTTGGTGTACCGTAGATGCTCTTAGGTGCTTTGCTCTGAATAATGTCATTTATTTTTTGTTATTTATTTTAATCTATCTATCTATCTATCTATCTATCTATCTATCTATCTATCATCTTTTGGTCTTTTTGAGACAGGGACTCCCTGTAGCCCCAGCTGTCCTGGAACTCTCTAGGTAGACCAGGCTGGCCTTGAACTCACAGAGATCCACCTGTCTCTGCCTCCCAAGTGTATCTATCATCTATCTATCTATCTATCTATCTATCTATCTATCTATCTATCATCTATCTATCTATCATCTATCTAATCTATCTATCCTGGGAATGAAACCCAGGGCCTCATTCATGCATGTTCAGGTGTTCTACCATTGTGCTGCACTGTTAGCTTTGTACATTGTGTTCAACTAAACGGAGCTTTCTTATGGGAAGATTTTTTAATCTCTAAAAAGGGTCTTAGAAACTGAGTGACCAACACTTCAAAATAGGACCATAAGTGTAAGACTGAGCAACAAGGCACATTCTTAGAAGGTTTAGACCTCTTTTGAAGACATACTTGTATACTCCACAAAATATTTCTTTCTGCCTATAAATATGACCCATTTTGACATTTTAAAATTGCACAGTGACTGTTTCCTTGGTGTCTGAAGTGAGGAAGTCAAATCTATTCTTTCTTTCTTTGGTTTACTTAGCAATTGAGAATATTTAGACTTTTAGATTGAAGACAGTCCTGGAAAGTTGTCTGTGAAGCCAGTGGGTAAGTGATACGCTGCCTGAGGGAAGTCACTGGCTCTTATGTGGGGAAGAATTACAGAAGGAAATCACTGAAGTACACCAAATGATAATGTGGGCTTCTCCTAGCCTGCTCTGATCATAAACATTTGTTATGTCTATAATTGACTTAGGAATGCAGGGTGGTTACTGATATTCAGTACCTAAAGGCAGCTAGATTGTGGATTTGTTTTGCTATTATTTTATCTTTATGAAATGTGGTGCATAAAGAGCCTGCTGTTTGGTCCAGTAGTATTTAAGTTTCCTGGTTTAATGCGACTGTGGTATAGACTCTGGGAAGATAAAAATTTTCAAGTTCTTCACTGCAAAACCGTCCATTTACCTACTTAAAAAATATTTTATTATTTTTATTTATATGAGAGTATTGCCTGCTTGCAGGTAGGTGCACCCATGTTGTGCAGTGCTCACAGAGGTCAGAAGAGGGCATCAGACTCCCCTGGAACTGGACTTACAGATGGTTGTTAGTTGCCACATGAGTGCTGGGAATAAAATCCGGGTCCTGTGCAAGAATAGCCAGTGCTTTTAACTGCTGAGCCATCCCTTTAGCCCCTGCCCCCATTTACCTATTTTTATTTTCCTGTATTAGTTACTTTTGTTGTTGCTGTGACCAAATGCCTGATAAGAAGCAACTTAAGGAAGGGTTTATTTTGGGCTCATGACTTGAGAGCGCAGTCCATCATGGTGAGGAAAGCATGGCAGTAAGAGTGCAAGGCAGCTGGTTACATTGTGTCTACAGTCAGATGCATGCTGCTGCTCAGTTCCCTTTCTTCTTTTTCTGTTTTTATTCATTCTGGGCCCCTAGTCCATGGGATGTGGCTGGTCTGCATTCAGAATGAGTCCTCCCTCCTTAGTTAAACCTCTATAGAAACATCCTCACAGTATCCAGAGGCTTGTCTCTAGTGATTGTAAATCCAATCACATTAACAATGAAGATGAACTGCAATCCATTATTTTCAATAAGGGCACTAGCAATAAATAATGGCATGTAAAATGCTCTGTAAACTGTTCAGTTATACAAGTGTTACACTCTAACAGAGTTATCTCAACAACATCGTGAGATTCCTTTTTCTTGTAGATGGTGGTAGAGATCAGAAAACTTTGTACATAAAACAGTCAACTTGAAAGAGTCCTGACTGAGAAACAAGGAGGCAGTACCAATAGAAATATGGCCAAGGTGCAGTCATGCTTACTTTCCTTCTGTAACACTTCCCTTTTATTTCTTTGATATATGCATGTTTCATTCTTTTTTTGGCTTATACATTCATTTTTAGGAAAAATATGAGAAGTCCCCCCGAAAGTATAAGAGGCAAGAGATAATAAACCATCTCTGATCTCACCATCTTCTGCAACCACTCTTCATCTTTATATATGTATGTGTATACACACACACACACACACACACACACTAACCTCAAATTCATATCAATCTTGATTAGTTGGCCATGATCCATCATACATGACTTTGTGTGTGTGTGTGTGTGTGTGTGTGTATGTATGTGTGTATGTATACAATTGTAAAAAAGCATATATTCGCCAAACATGATGTCTCCTACATGTTTTCAGGTAAGAGTGGAAATATGGTATCTCTGCCATCATAAAAACATTAAGTTGCTCAATCAACTTTGTACCATCTGTCTTTTCATCATTTAATTTAAATCAATTCTTTTTTCTTTGAAATCACTTTAATTGAATATTCTATTTGTGGCAGCTAAATAACATCCTAAACTGAGAAACTTGTGTTCAATTTATTATTACTCCCATGTATGATTTCTTTCATTTAGTGTGTGTGTGTGTGTGTGTGTGCGTGCACACGCCCTTGCTCCTGCATGCACATGTGGAAGCCAGAGATTGGTGTTAGGTGTCTTCTTTAGTAGCTCTCTGCCTTATATTTTTGAGACAGGATCTTTCATTGAACCTGGAGTTCACCAATTCTACTAGACTGACTGGCTAGTGAATCCTAGGGATCTCCTGGTTTTGCTGCTCCAGCAGTGGGATTACAGGTGTGCACCATTGTACCTAGCTTTTTCATGGGTGCTGGGAATAGAAATCAGGCCCTCATGTGTGTTGGTACTATGTGATGCCACATTACCACTTTGCCTGAATAAAAACAGCCTGACTCTTAGGGTCCATTTTAGTCAAGAGAGGACTTGAACTGCTCTGAGAACATGTTCTTCAGAATTCTCTTGGAACTGTGTTCTTGAATGGGCCAGCTCTTTCCTTTATTGAAGCAGAATCTCCAGCATGGACTGGAGAAGGAAAAGCAGAACTGTCTTATCAAAAGATTATGTACTTTCTGACCCCTATTGACCTAAGCAGCATACACAACCACAAACAGATGTTATCAATTCAATTCCATCCATTGTTTGCAACACAAATGGAATAATCTGTTGCTTTCAACAAATATCAGCTGTTTTAAGTGCTTAATTGATATGCAAAACATGTACATGCATTCATACATTATTCTGGGTCAAGGAAGTATCATTAGGTTACAAGAAGAGCTCAAGTGAGCTTATCTACGTTATATCCAAGCTAAGATTAACTTTTTGGTTGCAACCATTAAGTAAAAGCCATTTGTCCAGAGCATGTCCTGAGTTGTAAAGTCATTCCCACACTCATGCTTGTACAACAAGCACTTTATCAACTTAAGCCATCCTCCCTTAGCCTCTGACTTCCTACTTTTATAGCATGTGAATGTGAAATAAAGATATAGAAGTAGAATTTATTGTTCAAAGAGGATACCCTGTCTTGCCAGCTTATCATGAGACTTTAACTTTTGTCTTTATAACTTTTGTTGAATTTGTTCTTTGAAAATTTCATACATATATGTAGTACATTCTGATTACTTTCAAACCCCCAACCTCTCTGAACCTCTACAGCTTGTTTTATTACCCCCTTTCTCCCTACAAGTTTCTTGCCCCAATTTGTGCCTTTCTATTTTGTTTTGTGACTCACTGAGTTTAACCAGGGCCATCAATGTGACCATGGGCTTGAAGTTGTCCATTGTAGCCTGGTGGGCTCAGCTGTGGGTGCACAGCTTAAGAAAATGTATGCTGCCCCCTGTGGCATCCACCAGTAATTGTCTTTGAGTTTAGTAAAATTTTTGTTGTTTTAACTGGTAGGATTCTCTTTTCTTTCTTTTTTTAAAATTCAGTTTACCGCAGTACAATATATATATATATATATGTTTTGCCTGCATGTACATGAGTGCACACATTTGGAAGCCAAATAGTGCATCAGATCCCTTAGAATGGGAGTGACAGATGGTTTTGAGCTACTGTGTGGGTGGTGGGACCTGTACCCAGGTCTTCTGTAAGAGGAGCAAGTATTCAAGCCTCCTTAAATCTTCTTAAATTCTTAATATATATTCTGTATTTTTGCACAGGTTGCTTCATTGAACCCAGGAAGATGCTCCCAGTTTGTGAGGTGACAGTGGGAGCAGCCTTCTCTTTCTTGTAGTCACACTCTTTCACTTCCTTGATTGATGGATTGATTGATTGATTGATTGATTGATTGATTGATTGATTGATTGAGTCAGGATCTCACTATGAAGCCCTGGCTGGTCTGAAACTTGCTATATAGCTCATGCTGGCTTTGAACTCTCAGAGATCCTCCTGCTTCTGCCTCTTGAGTGCTAGGATTAAAGGTATGTGCCACCATGCCACACAGATTTTGCCTTTTAAACAATTTTTTATTATTTTATGTGTATGAGTATTTTGCCTGCATGTATGTAACTGTACTTATGTGTGCAATGCCCATCTAGGCCAGGAGAAGGCATATCTCCTGGAACTGGAGTTATGACAGTTGTTAGCTGCCGTGTAGGTGCTGGGAACAGAACCTGGATCCTCTGCAAGAGCCGCTAGTACTCTTAACTGCTGAGCCATCTCTCCAGCTCAAGTTTTGCTTTTTTTCTTTTTTTGAAGAAGGAAATTCTCTATATGACTTGGGTGTTTTAGCTTTTGATCTTATTGGAGGTCCACTTAAAAATTAAAATTCCTTCTTCTCATCTCTTAAGTTTTGTTGAAATAATGAGATACATTTTCTCATACTAATTTTTTAATACTATGCTTTCTTTCTGCATATAATTGAATGTCTGCATTATAATTTCAGCCCCATTAGCATGCATTATTTAGACCACCCTGACTTTGTGAGTGGTTTTAAAAAACGTGGGTTTTAGGAATCCAAACTCCGGTCCTCATGCTTGCTTAGCACTTTGCCTTTTGAGACATTTCCCTATTCATATTCCTTTTAATTTCTTTTTCAAGCCTTGGTGGAAGTCTAGATGTTCATTGGAACTTTTTTCCTCTGCAATTCAGAATTTATCCTGGCATGCACAGAACCTTTATGATGAATTATTCTAACCTCTGAGTGAATAATTTCAACATGAGCTGAAAAGCTCATGTTCTGAGTTCTGCTTTTCCCCATTATTTGTGCAATTATTACTTTTGCTTGTTGATTCTCCCTTCCATCTTTGTTTTCTCTTTCTGAAATTCCTGTTATACCATACTGTGTCTCCTTAAAATTCATGTTGAAATGTGATTGCACTTGTACTGGAAATTAGAAGTAGGATGGTAAAGGGAGTCTACTCTACTGGATTGGGTGATGCTGATTGAAAGAGCTCAGACACTCAGCTTGCTAGCACCTGGCTGTAGTCCTAGGATTTGTGAGGCAGAGTCAGGAGGATTGTGAATTCCAGGCCAGCCTGGCTACATACCAAGACCTTGTCTCAAACAAACCAAAATTAAAAAAAGAAAAAAAGGAGCTTTAAGGGTGAGAATTCAGTCTTGTCCTTCTGTCTTCCATTGTGGAGTGACTTGTAAGGCCTTGCTAGATGAGGCCTCATGACCTTGGGCTTCCTGGGCTCCAGAAATGTGAGCCAGTATATTTCCATTCATTATAAATTATCCAGTGTATGGTGTTCTGTTAGCTGCACGAAGCCAACTCGCACGTATTTGAATGGCTTGTTCTGTTACTCAGATCTCATTCTGTAAGTTTCTGTTCCATTACTTTCCTGTGCGTTCAAGATTCCATTAAGCACATCTTGGAAAGCACGGGCCCAGGTCTTCTGCACCAGCCAGTCTGCATTTCACTGCCACTGCTCTCTAGACCAACAATCCTGCTTTTTCAATGCTATTTTCTGTGCTTGTTCACCTATTGTCAAAGTAACTTTTCTGTCAATGTTGTATTCTTTTGGATCTCAGGGAGAATGTATATTTTAACAATTGCAAACTTGTTTGTTACAGTTACCCTAATTATTCAGATTTTCCCACTTCTCTTAAAATAGTCTTTTCTCCTGTTTAAGTTTAGCAATTGAAATATGCCTTGTCAGAGATTCTGTAGGTCATTGTTTAGGGCTTTTTCAGGCACAAATAGGAAAATAAAAGTTAGGTTTATTGTCGTTTTTGTTGGCAGCTTAGAGTTTCACTAGTTTGTGTGGGTTGGGATGGAGCTGTCAGCAGTGGGAAACAGCTGCAGGGCAGACTGCGCCTTTGTCCAGAAACAGTGTCCTTTTGTATCCTCTTGGCCCCTTGAGGCATGCCGGGTAGTTTCCCTTCCCCCTGGTAGCTGCTTGGCCCTGGTGTCTAGCAGAAGCACCCACAGAGCAGGGTCTCCAGCCGTTCTCTATGCAGGAGCTATATGAAGGCCCTGAAGATGGGGATGGTGGCCAATGGAGTGATAGAGAGTTTAAACTTGATTCCCACGGCCTTTGTGTTCTGATCCTAGCTTTGCCACTTACTAGCTGTATAACATTGGTCATTTGTTTAACCTCTCAGCAGCAGTTTTCTCATGTGCATAATAATATTGAAATTTACAGTGACTTAAGGCTCTTAATAGGGTGTTGGACTCAATAACTGATGATTGGGAGCAATCTTATTGTCAGAGTTCAGACTGCTAAGTGAACTATGCTCTTTCTTAAGCCATTTACATTTTTTAATGTTATATTTATTTGTTTATGTGTGGTGAGGAGAGTGCATGCCTGCCATGGCTCCCATGTGGAGATCAGAGGACAACTTGTAAGAGTCAGTTCTCTCCTACTACATGAGTCCCTGTGGATCAAACTCAGGTTGTCAGCCTTGGCTGCAAGCACCTTTACCTACTGAGCCATCTTGTCAGCCCCCTTAAGTCAATTTTTGATGGTTCTTCTTAAGGTTCATGGACAGGGTCTCATTAAGTAGTCAGTTGATGGTGAAGAAATTTCCCTATTAAATTAGAAATAAAAATACTTTTGATCATGAGTGATGAGGAGTAGAGTCTTAGGCATTTTCATGGTTCACATGTAAGTCTTAAAAAGCACCTGAAATTTATCTTCATGAATGGGGCGAGTTAAAGGTCCATTTTTTTGGAACTAGTTAATTAATTATTATATAACTGTACAGTCATAGTTATATGATTGTACAGTTCACATTTCCCACAATATTTATAGAAAATTTTTAGTATGTTCTCCGATGTCTGTGTACTGGATCTGTGTCTGGGGCTTTTAATTCTGCTCATTGCAGTAGACATGAACTGTCCTGTTGTCAGTAGCATGGAATTTGGACGTGGGCTACTTGGGTTTGATTTTCAGGCTACTTTTTAGTTATTACAAGGTTAAATAAGTTACTTGTTTCTCTGTGCCTGTTTATTATCTCTAAAATGGGCATAGTGATAATGCCAGTTTATAGGACTGTTGTAAAGATTAAAACAAGTAATTCTCATAAAGCAATTAAAGCTGTGTTGGCTCAATATAAGGGCTTAATAAGTATGTTACTACATTTTACAATTTGCTACCTTGTCATGGACTTCCTTTTTTGGTTTAGTTTTCAAAACTAATAAGCAAAAGAATGTTGACTTTTTTGTTTGTTTGTTTCATGAGCTTCTCATTTCTAAGCAGCAACTAATAAAAGACTTTGATAATACAGTTCATTTTCTGTGTTATTTACTTTATTCCTTGCAGCAACAAAATACTTGACCAAAGCAACTTGGCTCACAGTTGGAGAGGAAGGCTGTCATGGCAGGGAAGCATGGTGGGCAGCAGGAGGCAGTGTCTGTGGTTGAGAAACAAGCTGTGAAAGCTGCTGCTCAGCTCCCTTTCCTCCTTCTTTTTTTACTGAAGTCCAGGACCAGAGCCCATGGAATGGTGCCACTCACACTTAGGGTGACTTTTCCTGCTTCAATTAACATAATGTAAATAATCCCCCCACGGGTCTTTCCAGAGATTGTCTCCTAGATGATTCTAGGTCTTGTCAAATTGACAGTCAGTATTAACTATCACAAGTCTAGTCTTGTAGAGCCCTGGAGTTTTTGAGAAATAATCCACAGAAATACAACTCCCTCTCTCCCGCATCCCTTCTTTTCTCCCACCCCCCTCCCTTCTTCTTTTCTTCCCTCCTTCCCCTCTTTCCCCTCCTTCCGTATGCTCACATACTCTGATTTATAGTTGTGTTTTAGACTAAAAAGCTTTCCTGCTTTACAGTTACCTAGTTATTTTGACTATGGTTAACAGACGAGTATCAAAACCGATCTGATTGCTACCAGAGGGACAAAGAAGAAATTACTTTTTACCTATTTAAGTAGGGTGGAAAACAGCTAGTACTCTGACTTTAGGGAAAGGAAGGTCTTTCTGATCATGAAAAGCAAAGTCATTGCAGTAATTATCCTGGGAGAGACTTTGCAAGTTAGTTTATTTACCTAAGGCAAATAAAGTCAAAGGATCCAATACAGGGAGGGGGCCTGGTTCTAGGTCCCCTCTCATTTGCATAGAGTGTGTTTTGCCTTTGAATCCAGAGCCTTGGAGATAGATGTGAGAGAGCTTGGCCTAGACAGACAGGTCAAGGACAGACTAGAATTCAGGAAGAAACTCACATATATATGGTCAGTTTGAATTTTGGAAAAAGAACAAGGGCAACTAGTGGAGAAATGATAATTTTTAAAAATATTTATTATTTTTATTTTATGTGTATGCATGTATTGCCTGCATGTAGGTAAGTGTACCCGTATCATGCAATGCCCGTGGAAGACAGAAGAGGCTGTCGGGTGCCCTGGAACTGGAGTTATGCACAGTTGTTAGCTGCCATGTGGATACAGGAATTTGAACCCAGGTCTTCTGCAAGTCAGTGTTCTTAACTGCTGAGCCATTTCTCCAGACCCGAAATGATAATCTTTTAAATAACTGGTTGATATCCACAAGTGAGAAAATGAACTTCTGTCTACATACCTCACACCATCTACAGAAATGAACACAAGCAAAATTTAAAACTTCAATTTAAAACTTAAAACCAAAACTTCTAAAGGAAACACAGGCTCAAATATTGGTGACTGGAACTGGATGCAGTGATGCATACCTGTAATGATAGCACTCCATGAGTCTGAGGCAGGAGGATCACGTGTTTGGGGCTAGCCTGGATTAGATGAGCAGTTCAAGGTCAGCCAACCTTGTTTCAAAAAACCAAGGGCTGGAGTTACTTCTTTTTTTTTTTTTTTTTTAAATCTTTTTGAGATAAGGTCTCTCTGTAGCCCTAGCTGGCCTGGAACTCACTATGTAGACCAGGCTGGCCTGGAACTCACAGAGACTCACCTGCCTCTGCTTCCCAAGTGCTGGGATTAAAGGTGTGTGCTACCATGTCCTTCAAGAATTAAAATCAAGTGGTAAAGTGCATGCCTAGTATGTACACAGCTCTTGTGTGTTAGTTACTTTTCTCATCATTGTGATAAAATACCTAACCAAAGCAACCCAAGGAAGGAGGGGTTTATTTTGGCTCACAGTTTGAGGGCACAGTCCATCATGGTGGGGAAAGCATGAAGCATAGTGGCAGGACCATGAAGCAGCTGGTTATCTTATGTCCAGTCAGGTAGCACAGAGAGGAATGAATATAAGTGCTCATCTCACTCTCCTTTTTATTCATTCCTGGAACCTGGTCTGTTGGGGGTGCTGCCCATGCTCAGCATGGGTCTTCCTTCTTTAGTTAAACCTTTCTGGAAACACCCACTAGACACATGCAGAGGTGTGATTCCATGATGATTTTTTTTTTTTTTTTTTGGTCTTTTTGAGACAGGGTCTCCCTGTAGCCTGCCTCTGCCTCCTGAGTGCTGGGATTATCTCCCTGTTGCCCCAGCTGACCTGGAACTTGCTATGTAGACCAAGCTGGTCTTAAACTCAAAAAGATCCACCTGCCTCTGCCTTTCAAGTGTTGGGATTAAAAGCATGTGCCACCATGCTGGCTTAAGTTTACAATCAAGATTAACTGTTCTAGCTGGGTTGTATCCCTAGCTCTGTGCGCGCGCGCACACACACACACACACACACACACACACACACACACCACATTGCCAGAATATGTATTTTATTAAGATGCTCAGGTTGTCCTTCTTCATATTAGAATTGGAAAAGGGCAGCAGCCCTATGAGATGAATATTGAGGATGTACTAAAGCAGAGGAGGAGATTGGGCAGGACAAGATGCTTCAGGAGAGACTACTAGTGTGCACTGGGACACAAAGGAATGACAAGTCAGGGCAGTGATTTTGTTGAACTAGTTCACACAAAAGGTTTTACGGGATATGATGAAATAAAAATAAAAATGCATTGAAATTTTTATTGTTAAAATTCAGTTTGTACAAGATTTTATATTTTGAGATCATACATTTCATAACTTAAAAAAATAATAAAATGAAAATACTAACAAATTATAGATTTTGTTTTTATTTAAATTTTTTTTTCATGGCAAATACAATGTTTTGAGCCTTTTGTTTTAGGCTGTTTTTTTTGTTGTCCTTCCTTATGAAACACAAAAATTAGGCAACTAGTGAGTTAGAGAACTAGGAGTAGTTTAGTAAGAATGCAGAGCATATTGGGACTGGGTGGGGTGGGACCAGCAGACAGTTGAATTGGGAATTGAACTTGATCCTGAGAATTTGAAAGACTGTAATGCAATTAGGCTATTTCAGTCACTTGCTGCAAAAGGATCAGAGAAGGGTGCAGTAGGAGATAGGAGTCCAGCTAGGAGGCTCTCACAGATAGCAATCAGAATGTAAAGTAAGGCACTGGAGATAGTAGAGAACTGATTTTGGTTAGATTAAGGAAGGAAGTGGAATTGACAGAGGTTAATAACTTTTTGGATGGAAGCGGTAGCTTTATATCATTTAAAATATTTTCTGACTTTAAATTTTGGTCAATTAAAAATAAAATTTCTTACTATATACAAAATATGAATCCTTAAATTTACAGACAAGGATCCTAGTCACCTCTCATCAAAGAAGCTTCTTTTTCAGCAAGATTATTACAGAGTTCCACAACCAGTCATACACAGAGATTGTCTGTGAATTTCCCAAGCCTAAGTGGCAAATCTTTGATGCAACCTGTATACCTAAGGCTCATGGTACATAGAACAAGGGATAAAAGAGAACACTAACGCATCTTTCAGCTCTCATCAATGAAGCTCCCTCATGCAATAGGGGGCCAGGAACACACAAATGTCCAGAACATAGAGAATAAAAGTCTACAGAGTGTGGGTCCTTGGACAGGACTCCTATATTAAAATCCACCCACCAAGGACTCAGGGACCATTGTGTGGAAGAGGGGGCAGAAAGACTGTAAGAGCAGGGAATAGGTGCATGACCATATGGAAATAAAGTCCTGCGGGCTCCTGGGACCTTTCTCATATGAACCTAAAGCAGTGGTGTCAGCATGCACAAGACCCATGCAAACTCAAGCAGACAAAAACTCAGCACAGAACTGTGGAAATGGACAGCAAGCTTCAATCTTAATTGAAGAATTATTGGCAGCTGATTAATGCTGGATGAGGAAGAGCTGATCTTCTTAAAGGAAGGGACTCTAAATAGGCTGAGTAGACCTCAGTGAATGAACTTGCACTGAGGGAGGTCTGGAGACACAAACTTGACATGATAGGACTTAACTAAATGACAGAATGTAGGAAACTCAGTGGGGGGGGACTAAGGGTGGGTGCGAATGGGGAAGGGGATATAGTTGCTTAAGATTTCTGTATGAAATACACAAAAATTCACTAAAAAAAAAAAATCTGGAAAAAAATTCGGTCAATTACTATGCCTGTGTAAGTGCAAGTCAAAACTTTTAAATGGATTGAAATGACTAGAGTGATTAAGCTTTTTAGAGACAAAGAGGAACTTATTAAAATGAGATCAGAGAGTTAATCCATCTTCACACTTAAATACCCATTGATGAAAAGCTGTGCTATGTGAGTCAGAACATACTGATTCCATTCATTGTATTACATCCATAACTCCTTGGGAAAATACTGGCTAGTCACAATACTGGGTACTGCTAAGCTGCTCACACTTTTATTTTTTATAGGGTTTCACTGACTGCTAGTACATATTATATATCAAGCTTGAATTATAGAATGGTCTTTAGTGACATGAGATTATGTGGCTTTTCAGCCTTCATTCAAGAGTCCTAAGTATTCAGATCTTTTTGCAGTGTAATGCATTCTTGAGGAGAATTTTAGGAAATAAATTGCAACTGTTTTCTTTTACCCTATTTCCCCCACAGAAGCATAAAGAAGGAACTGTTTCCCTAGCTCCTTGGTGCATTTAATCAATTTACTTTTATACTTTTCTGTAAGCACAACTTAAAACCAAGGCAGGTTGAGAAGTAATCAGTTTTGTAGATGCTTTTATGATTCTTTTTTTTTGTTTTTTTTTTTTTTGATCTTTTTGAGACAGGGTCTCCCTGTAGCTTCAGGTGGCCTGGAACCTACTATGTAGACCAGGCTGGCCTTGAACTCACATAGATCCACCTGTCTCTACCTCCCGAGTACTGGGATTAAAAGCATGTGCCACCACCCCCGGTTTATGATTCTTTTTTTTAAAAAAAAAAAAAACCTCAGTACTTATTTCTTTATCATAAATGAGAGTAGGTGGGTATTCAAAATGCTGGAATCTTGAGTTATTTTGTGTACTTAGTATTTTTCAGTAGTGAGACTTTTGTTTCTTAAGGAAATATGTGTGGCCCTGCAGAAAAAGACATTTTCATTTACTCTACCAACTTCAAAGAAGTCAGTGTGCTACTATAGTTTGCTCTTTTGTTGATGTTTGCTACTGTAACAAATGTATTGAGAACTTTTAAATATTTTTCTGGCAGGACTATCCTGGTACTTTCTAAAAGTTTCTTAACATTTGGGCACATATGTTAAATAATTAGCTTTAACTGTTCAAATTTTTAAAAACATAATCTATTCAAGATTTTTCATTCTTTTTAGAGGCACAGAATTTGTCATCTTAAGAGTAAAAGGTATTTCATTTAGGAAGCATTTATTAATATCAACAATGGATATTAAACCATTTCATACTGGTTAGGATGATAAGCATTTAGTACCACTTGAATTAACATTCATCACAACTTCTCTATTCATTATCTCTCTGTGTTCCTAAAGGAAGATATTTATATAGTTATATATAGTTGTTGACAGAAATCAAGAGCTCAGAAAAATAAAGAACAATTTATTATGAACAGTTTCAAACATTTGCAGGACACAAAAATAGTGATATGATCCTTACCCAGTTTCAATGAACAGTCTTTGTCACTCATTTCATAAATCTGTTCTCTCCATCCCTTTTGTGGGTTGAGGTAGTAGGATTTTCTTTAAACAAATTTTAGGTTGGGATGTAGCTTAATGTTATAGGATGTGCTTAGAATGTTTGAGTCCTGGGTTTTAGTCTCTGGTGCATGCACATACACACACACACACACACACACACACACACACACACGAAGTATATTACTTTATTAAGGATTATTTGTTCTATATACCACAATGCCATTTTGACAGAGAATTAAGTTAACAATAATGTCTTAATATCGTGTAACATCAGGGCAGTATTCATTCAAGGCTGACACACTGTATTTAAGGCAATGCAGTTAGGACATGGCCTTCCCTCCACCTACCTATTGTAGCTTCCATCAAATCACTGAACTCCTTTAGAGTTTTAGCAACTTTACATAGCCACTGAAAAAGAGTTTTGCTCATTTTAAGGTAATTTGTAAAGGATGAAGAGAATAGAGAAAGGCAGGCAGAATGGATGGTTTTTTTTATTTTCTGCCTTTTTAAAAACTCCATTAGTAGAAAATAGTTCTCAAAACCAGTTTCTGTTCCACTTGGCTCTGTCTTATTATTGGTGGAGCATTTCTAGTCACCAGTGAGACATTAGGGGTTGTATTGAAAAGTGTGGTTGGCGTGTTTGTTGTAATAAAGTAGTGGTGGTCTAATCATTCATGATTGGATTCCTCTCTTTTCTGAGGGGTCTATGTACATTCCTTGAGAATGTTTTCTTTGAAATTCCGAGCTGCAAGGAAAATAGGACAGTGGCTGAGTTAAAATGATTTATTCTAAGAAACTTTTGGCCTGATTGGGACTAATGCCTCATCATTGGTTATCTTCTTTTTAGGATAACATCTTTCAGATTTTCTGTAAGAGTCTGAGATATGCAGTCTCAACTTTTGCTGGGTTTAGGGGTAAGGAATAATCATCTAGTTCATTAAGTGGGACAAACAAAGAATTGGACCTCTGGGAAAGGCGGAAGACCCAAGTACAGGAAAAGAAAAAGGGATAACCGTGTGTGTGTGTGTGTGTGTGTGTGTGTGTGTGTGTGTGCGTGCGTGCAAGTAAATAAGGCTTGACAGCCTAGTGAGAGTAGGATATCGCTGTGGCTAGGGCAGCTAGTCAGAGAAATAAGCCTGACAGGCAGTGGAAGGAGGGAGGGAGGGAGGAGAAGGAGGAAGAGAGAGCAGGAGAGCGCAAGAGAGAGAGAGAGAGAGAGAGAGAGAGAGAGAGAGAGAGAGAGAGGAGAAGCAGCTATGATGCCACAGCACCCTCAATCTCAGAAGCAGCTGAGAGAGCTGAGCAGTTAGGTGGAGAGAGGTCAGAGGAGAGTGTAGTGGGGAATGAGAGTGTAAGTTTCATTTTTCAGAGGTGTTTTTTTTGGGAGACAGGATCCCTATGGTAGCCCAGGCTCAGGCTGACTTTAAATTGGCCTTTATCTTTTTGCCATTGCCTCCCACATGCTGAGATCGTAGGCCTGTATCATCACCACTCCTGACTTTGTTTACAGAATTTTTATTCACTCTAAATACAATTTACTTTCTCTGTTCGTATTTTAAGAGATTTGTTTTATTCTTCAACCAAATTTTTTAAAAATTTATTGTTGCCTTTTTATTATTAATTATAACCCATTCATTTTCCTTCAGGTTTGTTTTATCTGGAGAAGTTCTTAGGAACCCTTTGAATTTGCTTTTGTTTTTATTTCTATGTTGTCTGAGGACAGTATAAGATAGGACCACTTGAGAGTTTTTTTAGATGATACAATTTTTTTTTTTTTTTGGTCTTTTTGAGACAGGGTCTCCCTGTAGCCCCAGCTGTCCTGGAATTCACTATGTAGACCAGGCTGGCCTTGAACTCACAGAGATCCGCCTGCCTCCGCCTCCCGAGTGCTGGGATTAAAGGCGTGCATGATGCTCCTGGCTACAATTAGATTTTTTACTGACAGCCTCATTTAAAAAAAAAAAAATTATTCTTTTATCCAGACTTTCCCTAGCCATCACCTTTCTGCAGTTTGGAATTTATTGTCATTCACTCTCACACTTAAGTGTGTAGCCCTTGAAGTCTCATTCTTAATAGACTGGATTCTTTGTCCTAACCAGAACTTTTGCCTTTGCTTTTATATTCCAAGCCCATTGTCAAATTAAAATGGATACTTGGGTTCTTCATGGTTCAACAGGAGCTCTTAAGGGTTAAAAACTTGAGTTAAAAATGGTTAAAAACCTTCTTATTGCCTAGGGCTTTGGGGCTCTGCCAATGATTAATTTCAAGTAAGCTGATGATGTTTTAACAAGTTCTACTCTTTTTTACTTGGTGTTTTGATGGCTTCAATCCAGGTCGTCTTCTCTCAGCTCTGTCACACTACTGGAAGCCACTTAGATTTTCTAATTTTTCTCTCTTGGAAAAGGATTTGACTTTGTGAGGCCTTTTTCTTGTTTTTAAAATATGTGTTCATTCATGTGTTGCAGTGAGCTTCTAGACTAGAAAGACTGCAGCCATTTTTGGCTTCTTTCCCTTCCTTTGATTCCCTCTTCCTTCCTTACCACCAGTTGTTGACTACTGTCAAAGGAAACTTTTGAAGACATCCCAAATCTCTCATGATGCAAACTGCACACATGGCTCTTCTTTCTTCTTTCTTAGGATGTCTGTTCTGATTCCTGAATCCCAAGTTTCAGTTGGATTTGAATGGTGCTGTACTCTGGAGTAGCCAAATGGATTGGTTTGACTAAGTGCCAGACAGGGTAGGCTCTGGGCCAGTCTGCTTGCTGTTGTCTTCTAATTGCTGTGTCCCTGGCAACTATGAAAATTGCAGTTTTAGAGAGGTAGTTATTTATTTATCTATTTATCTATTTATTTATTTATTTATTTATTTATTTATTTAGGATTTTTTAAGACAGGGTCTCACTATGTAGCCCTAGCTGGCTTGAAATTTGTTATGTAGACCAAGCTGGCTCTGAGTTGGCTTTGAACCTACAGTGAGTCTTCTGCCACTACCTCAGAATGCAGGAATTACAGGCATGTGCCTCGTGCTTTCCTTTTTTTCTTTCCTTCCTTCCTTCCTTCCTTCCTTCCTTCCTTCCTTCCTTCCTTCCTTCCTTCTTCCTTTTTTCTTCTTTTTTTTTTTAAATTGCACACATGCAAATTTACAATTTTAAGTATGCATTTCAGGTGACTTTAAGTATATACCCAGTGGTGTAAAGTTACCAGTGATACTTCCAGAACATTTTCATCATTTCAAGAAGCTATCCACTTTCCCTCATGCAGCTCTGCTGTGATTTAGGACATAAACAGCAAGGGCAGCATCTGAGGCACCACTGCTGCTCAGTGTTTTACAAGTTCCTCTGGAGCATTCAGCCCCTGCTGTCACTGCCACAGGTGGCAGGAATGTAGTTGTAAGGTGACACACACACACACCATGCCTCCCACTGTGTCTGGAGGCAAGAACTATGTTCAAATATAGATCATTCCTTCAATGACATGACCTAGATTCTTCCTTCTGGGAGGCAGTGATAAACACTGTTGTGGAATTGCTTAGGCTCACTCACAGTTCAAGGTTCACACTCAGGTTTCTTTTGCCTGTGAGGCTCTAGCCGATGAGCAACCAGGGCCCTTTGTGCCTCTGACCCTCAGCAGAGTCTCTCCTGCTTGTAGGTCCCCTTGACCCATTGTTTAAGACTTAAGGTTCTTTTTTTTTTTTTAATTTCTTGTTCTTTTTTCTTTCATGTATTCATTTGACTTTTTATGTATTCTGTTTGAAAGGAACTCCTCTGTGCTAAGTACTGTATGAGGTAAAAATACAAGTATTGGAACATGTAAATTTTGGAAGTATTTTTTTTGTTTTGTTTTGTTTTTTAAAAAAATTATTTATTTAATAACCATATAGTTAGAAGAGGCATTTCATTACAACAGCATTGACATATTCAATAACAATTTCCAGAGCTAAGATGCTTCTCTTTCAAAAGTAGCTGTAAATTTTTAGGTTTACAGTTGAATTAATACAGTTATACAATATTGTACTCCGTATAAACCCTGTAAGACATATTTTTAAGAATTAAAGATAAAAATATTTAAGAATAAAAAATTGCAAAGTTGCTATAGGACTCCTTTTCTTCTGGGAGAACAGACTTGCTGACTAGTGTTGACAACTATTGTGATGTGTCCTCACAAAGGCTTGTGCAAGGTGCAGTGTGATCCTGGAGCTCAGTCTTGCCTGAGGAGCCCAAAGGCCTCGCAGAGGAAGTAGCATGCAGAAACACCAAGAGCAGGAGGGAGTCAGGGACAGGACAAGAATCTGCTTATACTAGTCACTAGGAGTTAAATTACAACTCAAGGAAACAAAACATATAAAGGCAAGATTGCAATGCAAGGACACAATTTACAGACATGGGGTTCTGTTTACTACTAGTAAAACTGTTCAGAGCTAATGCCTGTGGGACTTTTTTTCTTCAAAGGTTCTTGCTACCCAAGATTTTGGCCATTAAGCCTGCCTCTCTCTCTGGTCCTAATGCTTGCTCCCATTAAATGAAAATGACATAAATATAGATAGAAGCAGAAAAATGAATTTAATTATGGTTTTGGCCAAAACTGGGGAGAGAAAAAAACCTCAATCTGTCTCTACTGCTCAATCTGTAGCACTATTATAGTTTATTTAAAAAGATGAAACAGGTCAGCACGTACAAGTCCCATGCAAGTTCAAACTAGACAAAATTCCAGCATCGACATGGGGAAGTGGATAATAAATCCCAACTGTGCTGAATAGCTTCAGTGTCAACTTGACACACCTGGGTTGAAGGAGCCTCAAATGGGAAATTGCCTCCATAGGACTGACCTGTGGCCATGTCTGTGGGGCATCTTTGATTGTTGAATGATGTGGGAGGGCCCAGCCTACTGTGGGTGGTACCACCCCTGGGCAGATGGTCCTGTGTTGCATAAGAAAGCAAGCTGAATATGGGCCAGGGGAGCAAGTCAGTAAGCAGTGTTCCTCCATGGCCTGTGCTTCAGCTCCTGCCTCCAGGTTCCTGCCCTGAGTCCCTACCTTGGGCTCCCCGATGAACTGTGACCCAGAAGGTGTAAGATAAAATAAACCTTTTCCTCCCCAAGTTGATATCAGTTAAAGTATTTTGTCACAGCAATGGAGAAACAAACTAGGACACCAACCCAACCTAAGGAACTTTTGGCAACTGATGGCTATTGGGAGAGGAAAAGACAATGTCTTACAGGGATGGGACTCTTGATAGGTAAACCAGTATCCAGTGGAGGGACCTAGACTGAAGGACATTTGGGTACACAAATCAGACTCTGTAGGCCATATTACATATATGATAGAGTATATGTAATAGAATTGGGTGGGTGGCAGCAAGGGGAGGTTTGGATAGAGAAGGGACTCTAAATACCACCAAATTATATTCTATGAAGATGACAAAAATTCAATTAAAAAGTTTTAGAAAGATGAAACAAAAGCCCAGAAATACACAATATGCACAATCAGGTGTGGGCCCTAGTTACCAGAACTGGAAGGTAGGTTTCAGTTTCCCTCTCACATGGTATTTCCTGTAGGAAATCCTAATCCCCACAGTGGTGGATATCTTGTGTATTATGTGTACCTGCCATATTGGTCTGTTTTATCTTTTTTAGGTTCCATTTTATTCACTTAAAAGTATTTTAAAAACAGTGACGGCCATGCCTTTTGCTTGTGATTTCATAAAATGTAAACCAGGAAGGCTCTTCCTGCCTTTGGATTAAAAGACCACCACCTAGCTAGTTAAAATGCCCAGCAGAGATGGTTGTCATGAACACACCTCATGCCATGTGACTTCAGATGACCACTCAATGTTTGTAGAGCAGGAATTTCATTTAAGCCCAAGGTGTTGAACCATAATACAGCTGCACCTCTTCAGCTACTGATTATGCCGATTACAGTGTTGCTGCATCTAGGAACATGAAAGAAAAAAAAATGTAGATGTCTGTGAGTCAGCAAAGTTGTTTATGTATTTTGTAGCAGGGTCCTTGATGCAAGGAATTGAGTGATAGAAAGCCCAGGGACTGGGTGGTACCCAGTGTGGACCTCTTTAGTTTCAATTCTGAAACTATGCACAGGCAGCTTCTGGATACCAAAAATACACATGGATGTGTAGAAGATTAGGTGTAGTTTACTGTGTGTGAGCTGAACATATTTATTATGAACAATAGTGTAAAAAGAAATCTAATAATCACTCACACACACACACACATACACACACACTTAACCTTTCATGTACACACTTTCCACCCAGGAGCCCTTGAGTATGGGTCCATCCAGTGAAGCCTGTTTAAACTACCCAGAGTCAAACTCTCACACCCATCTTCTTCAGCAACTATTGGCTGCTGACAGTTCCTCAGCTAATGTTACTCAGTTCCCAAATTCTGTGTTGGAATTATGTCTCGTTTGAGGTTATGTGGGACTGGTCTAGGGATGTACCAGGGGTTTTTCTCTAGGTTCTGTGATTTCTCCAGCCATGTGTATTTGGCTATGTTTATAGTACCACACATAAATTTTTCCTCATTGATCAGGCTTTAAGTCTATTTAGACAGCTGTTGATTACCCCCAAGATAAAAGTGCCACTACTGCACTAATAGAGATACTTTGCTATGCCTGTCATTGCTGTGGTTATTAGCCTTTAGAGCTGGGGTTGGATCATTTATTGATTTCCTCCTTCACAGTCTACACAGTATCTTCTGGTACTATGAGAGCTAGTGTTCTGCTCTCTTATACAGTCCTGCCAAAGATGGCATCTGTAGTTAAGAACAAAGTTCACAGAACAGGAACAGCCTCACTTGTTGATGATATTTTCCATTCCAGCGTAGAGTGATCTGCACAAACAGAACACATGGCACTTCTGAAAGGACTCTGTATCTTTCTTGGAGAATATACTATTTGTGTCTTGTGCATACACACACACTTAACCTTTCATGTACACACTTTCCAGAATCTCTGTAACATTCTTCGTATTTGGAACATCTTGTACTCTAAACCAATCACTGTAAATACTACCAAAAAGACAGGGACTGACATTCTATTGCTCAGACTTTTCCTATTAGTTAGCAAAATGCTAGGAATGTGTCCCTTCGTTTGTATTGCTGCTGCAGTGAGTGATGTATTAGAGGTATTCCCTGGAAATCCAGATCTGCCACGTACAGTGGAATTTGCTTTCCACCCCTCACCCCAAGATACTTCAGTGGTGGCAAAAATAACAGTTGTCCCCTGGGAAATGAAGCTTATTGCCATGGTAACTAATGAAGGCTGCATCATTCTAGGGCACATTTAAAAAAGCCTGGATTTCAACATGGATAGACTGTCTTATTTTATTCAGTAGCTTAGCAACCTGTGGTATAGTATTTGTCTCTATCCCCAACCTTCCCTTTTCTCCTCAAAAAAAAAAAAAAAGAACTCTATAGATAGTATAGTATTTTGTTGTAAGCATGTTCATTGTGAAATTTGGTATAGTTCTTAGGAATTTTTATGATGATGACTTTACTTTCTGGACCAAAAATCAGGGAATTGTCCTTTCTCTTTTTGGTAGCCTACTCTATGATCTCTCTGCACAGGCCTTTCTCTCTGCATCCCTTGACTGTCAGTGCTATTCAGGGGGCTTTCCATACCCATCCTTTTCTTATTTACTGATTACAGCTATTATGTGCTGTGACTCCCAACCCTTCATTTTCAGCTCAGGTCTTACTGAGCCCCAGGTAGGCAGTTCATGCCACGACAACCCTTAGTGGATTGTCTCCAAACTCGGCATGTTTTAAGAAGAACTTAGCATTGCCTTCTATGAACATCACTTGCTAATGAAAGACACCACTGTTTATAGATACCCATACCAGTCAGCCCAAAAGCCTGATGTTTCCTGAATACCCTGTGTGCTTAGACCCTCCTTATGCTCTCTCCCCACTCTTCTGCAATCCCCTGCACCACCACCCCTATCTTAGTTTGGTTTCTCTGTTGCTGTGATAAACACTGACCAAAAGCAACTTTATTTTTTACAACTCCCAGATCACAATCTATCAGTCAGAGAAATCAGGACAGGAACTCAAGCAGGAACCTGGAGGCAGGAACTGAAGCAGCAATCATGGAGGAATGCCACTTACTGGCTTGCTTCTCACAGCTTGGTCAGCTGCTTTTCTTAAACTGCCCAGGCCATACTGGCTTGCTTCTCACAGCTTGGTCAGCTGCTTTTCTTAAACTGCCCAGGCCACTTGCTCAGGGATGCCACTGCTGCTCACAGTGTACTTGGCTCTCCTGTATCAATTACCAACCAAGAACATGCCTCACAGACAAGGCCATAGACCAGTCTAATGGGGGAAATTCCTCAGTTGAGGTTCCCTCTTCCAAGGTGAAACTAGTCTGTGTCAAGTTGACAAAAACTAACCAGCACAATCCCCTTGCCTTGGGCCTGAAGATGAGCTGTGCCTGTTAGGCAGTGCTCTACCACTGAGCTAAACCCCCTAGCCTCTTGTCCTTTTTTGCCTGGTGTAAATTAAAGTTCTCAGGAAAAAAACCCCAAAAAACCCTTATCTGTGTTAGTAATTCTGTAAGACTGAATTACTGATTAAAACTTTGTGATTGTGGATGGTTAGGATGTTGCAGATCCAGAACCAAATTATCTCTAGCCATTTTTAGTCTCTTTGAAAGCCATTCATTGCCCACCTCTTTGTCTGACCTAACATCTTTTTGACCATCACATAAAACCTTTCAAATGCATTTTTCTTCTTATTGACATATATTGATTATACACAGTGGGCTTCATGATATCATTTTCATACATGCAGTAATGTACTTTGATCATAATCCCTCTAATCCCTTACCTCCTTGTTCCCCTCTTACTCTTTGGATTCCCTTCTTCTTTAAATGTATTTTTAGCAGAGCACTTAGCTTCTACCAATCTAAAACTAAGAATGTCATCAGATAGCACCTGATTACCTATAGCAGAGGTTTCCTTGCTCCTGGCTGTGGTTCTTATCAATGTATTTGGTAAATGCTTGATTTATGACCTTCTGAAACTAATAGAAGCTCATGTAGTCACTATTTTGATGTAATGTGTAACCCAGGACAACCCAGATCTGTGTTCCCAGGCAATAGCCCTTTGCAATTGGCTTAGGGCTTATTTCCTTTGAGGTGAGGAATATGTTTTATGTCAACACTGGTTCACTGCCTACATCCCAGTCAGTTACTTCAGTTTAACCAGGCCTTTCCCTGCTTCCCCATAAACAAACAAAGTGATTTTTGTGCTCTACTCCTAACCTCCTCAGTGGCCTCCACAGCCCTCAGTGGCCTTCTGCCTTGTTCTTTATTCAGGCTGTTTCTCACCAGGTCTTCCTGGGCTGCCCATTTGCTCTCCTACCAGGAACAAGCTTCTCCCTCTCCACTCTTTGGCCAAGTGACTGTTCATCTTGTTTTCCCATTCATGAACTAAGAAGCTTTCTTAGATAACTGCCAACTTTAGGCTCCATACTCAAAATTCAAGATTTCTACACACTTCCATGGCCCTTATTCCTCACCTCGCTGTACTGTTATTGTTCTGCCACCTGCCTATCTCTCCTGGTAATGGCAGTGGCAGCTGCTACTGCTGCCAGCCGACCCCCCCCGCCCCCACCACCAGGACTTGGGGGGAAGAGGAAGCAGGTGGGAAGAAAACAAAACACTGCAAGGTAGACAGTACCAGATGATTGGCCCTTGTGGGGTTGGTAGGGGTTTGTTTTGTGTTTGTTTGTTTGTTTGTTTGTTTGTTTGTTTTTACTAGAAATGGGGCTTGCCCAGTAGATGAAAAGATGCTTATCATGCATTCAGCAGGTGTGCATCTCCATTCCCCAGCACACAAAGTATGTCTCTATCACAGTTGTTAATTTCTTTTCTTCCTCCCCTCCCTTTCCTTCTGCTCCCAGCCTCACTTCTCTCCCTTTTCCTTTTTTAATTAAAAAAATTATTTTATGTGAATGAGTGTTTTGTCTATATGTGTGTAGGCGCACCATGTGAATGCACCTGTGGAGGTTAGAATAAAATTTTTATTTTATGTGTATGAGTGTTTTGTCTATAGATGTGTAGGTGTACCATGTGAATGCCTGTGGAGGTTAGAAGGGGGCATTGGATCCCCTGAAGCCGGAGTTATAGATGGTTGTTAGCTACTATGTGGGTGCTGGGAATGGAATCTGAGTTCTCTGAAAGAGCAGCCAGTGCTGTTAACTGCTGGGCCATCTCTCTAGCCCTGCGCCCCCCACCCCCTACCCCCTACCTTTTAAAGACAAGGTCTCACCATGTAAACTCTGGCTTGCATGGAACTCACTATGTAGACCAAACTCAAAAAGATCTGCCTCTGCCTCTCAAGTGCTGAGATTAAAGGGATGCACCACCATGCCCTGCCCTCCCCCCCTTTCCCCCCCTTTCATTTCTGTTATATATTAGTACTGGGGTCTCAACCCAGGACATTGCACATGCCAAGTGTACACTTTACCACTGAGCTACACCACTGGCAACAGTTGTTTTTTTGTTGTTGTTTTTTTTTAAATTTCAAGGAAAGAGATTTTCAAGGCTGGAGAGATGGCTCAGCTGTTAAGAGCACTGACTGTTCTTGCAGAGGACTTGGGTTTGGCTCCCAGCATTCATATGACAGCTAACAACTGTCTGTAACTCCAGTTTCAGGGGATCTGACTCCTTCTGACCTCTACAGGCATTGTATGTGGTGCACTTACATACATGCAGATAAAACACTCATAGCATAAAAAATAAAAGTTTTCACCCACTACTAAAAGATTTTTGGGTTGTTTTTAAAATGTAATTTTCAGAAAAAATTAAACCTTATAAGTTTTATATAGTCAAATTTATATCTTAGGAAGTACTTAGCCATCCAAATTGCATTTTTTTTATTTCTAGGATGCAGTATCTTTTTTTCTTTTTTAAACTGGCATCTCAGATGCACAAATTCTTGATGTAATTTTATTTTTAGATGTAATAATTTATTAGTTGTCCTTAATGCAAGATGGTTTAAGGAAGGCAATATATTTAATAAAGAGAGCCTTATCTGATAGGGTATTCTAATATTTAAAAGTTAAGGTGTTTAAGGACCTTATAATTCTTTAGAAATATTTGTTGCTTTTAGAAACAGTTTTTGTTTACTGATCTTGTATTTGAAACTTTGCTGAATTCATTTCTTAGCTTTAATAGGTTGTGTGTGTGTGTGTGTGTGTGTGTGTGTGTGTGTGTATTCAGGATTTTCTATATGTAGAATTATATTATTTACAAATAGAGGTAGTTTTACTTCTCCTTTTCCAATGTGAATGCCTTTACTAGTTACTTCTCTCATTGTTATAACAATATTTGACAAGTCTATTGTGAAACTTATGTAGTAAGTTTTTCATTTCAGTTATTGTACTTTTATAACATTTCTATTTGATTCCCTTATATAATTTCTATCATAATTGATATTCTCTATTTGTTCATGCATTCTTGTCCTGATTTTATTTTGTTGTCTGGTAGATTCTGCAGCTCTCCTAATATATTTAAGACAGTAAAAGTCTGTCAGAGATTAGACTTCTTCATGGGTAGCTTCTATAATTTTCATTTTTTTCCCTTAGAATAGTTCATACATCCTATTTCATTGTATATCCTGTAATTTTCTGTTGAGAACTGCACATTTCACATAAAGGAACATAGTAACTCTGGAATCTAGAGTCTCTGAAATGCTATAACTGTCTATTTAGCAATTTTTCTCCAAACTATTTTTTAAAAGACTGTATTCCTTGTTGCCTGTGATCATTGAGATCTCTTTTCTGTTTTCTATGAGGTCAGCCAACAATTTCCTTAACTATCTGGGTCCAATAAGGAAAAGGAAAGTTTCTATGCCATTAATTTCTTGTGAAAGATTGTATGGGAAACCTTTCAGCCCTTAGGGGACTAAAGCAATGACCAGCTTCTACTCTAGTCACTCACTGAGCAGTCAGGTAAATCAAAACACACAGCTTCAAATTATAGAGGATGTTCCCACTCCAGTCAGCAGGCTACTCCAGGAATAAAAGCTACTCTCCATTGCTACCTGTCATAGTCTGGAGTATGGATGTTGAAAGCTATTAAATACTTGAATTCACTGAAGCCTCCCACTTTCTTTTTTAGTCCAGCACTTCCCTGGATGCTGTGAACATTATTAAGTAAACATCAGAATTTGAAATAATTGGTTCTAGCAGTTCTTGTCAAGGTCAGTAGTTGGTTTGGTAGAGGGACTGAGTTCTGGAGTGTTTGCCACCATCTTCACTCTTGTATTGATTCTTTTTAAAATTTGTTACATTTATTTATTCATTCATATTTTGTTTGTGTGTGTGTGTGTGTGTGTGTGTGTGTGCGCTCGCATGCGTGCACATGCCACGGCATATGTGTGAAGGTCAGAGGACAACTTGTGGAAGTTGGTTTTCTCCTTTCACCATGTGGATCCTAGGGATCGAACTCAGGTTGTCAGGCTTGGGGTTAGTGCCTTTACCTGCTGAGCAATCTCACCAGCTCCTGTGTTGATTCTTCTTGAAATAGTAACATTAATATTGTAATGTTGCATTGACTTATGGGAAGAACTTGTTTAAGAAAGTAGTGGATTATTAATATGCATGAGTAGGTATAGAGTTACTCCTTACAGGTTAGTTACCATCTGTCTACTTCACCAATCAGGATAATTTATCCAAAAGACAGAATTTTGGGGTATTTGAAATGATATCATTACATTGTAGTAGATCATAACTTGTGACTGTGCAGGAAAAAAAATGACATTTCTTCATTGTGTATGTAGCTCCTGTTTATTTTAGGTGAGTCACTGATAACTGGGGGTGGGGTTGGGTAAGCAGCACAATTTAAAACTTAATCTAGTATGATGACTTAAAATAGTCTGTTTAGCCGGGCATGGTGGCGCACACCTTTAATCCCAGCACTCGGGAGGCAGAGGCAGGCAGATCTCTGTGAGTTCAAAGCCAGCCTGGTCTACATAGTGAGTTCCAGGACAGCTGGAGCTACAGGGAGACCCAGTCTCCAAAAGACAAAAAAAAAAAAAAATTTTTTTTAGGTAGTATTACTGTTTCAGTTTCCTTATATGTTATGGGTCTGTTTAAACTGTTGATCTCTTCCTGGTTTAACTTTGTGCAGCTCTCTATGAGATGAGTGCTCAGTATCTCCATCTGTTTTCTTACTGATTTAAGGTATAGGAAAAGGTGTGTGACCTCTGTGATCTAGAGCAGGACACTGTTGCCTTGATTTGATGTCCACTATTCCTTGGTAGCTTCTGCTGATGACATCATGGCTGGTGTGATGCACAGTCTGGTTTCAGGTTGGTGCGGAGCTGGTGCTGTTTCCCCAGTTTCAGTCTCTGGCTCTGGATCTCTGACTTCTTGAGTGTCTTGCCTATTCAGTCTGTTGGACTTTATTCAGCCTTTGCTACAGGATCACTGCTCCACAGCAGTCCTTCTCTCTGGCCCATTAGTTCAGAAAATCTGAGTTCCAGAACTTACCATTACCTGACTATACCTAGAAAACCGGTTCATTGAGATAAAGGCCTGGCTTACAAGACTTGGACATACTATATAATCCTCTTCCTGTCAGATGCTGCATATTATTTCATTTGATCTTGTACTTCCTTCACAGAGCAGTCTCTCTCTGCTTCAGTAAAGACCAGTTTCCTAGGACATCAGATGTTCCCTTCACACTAGTGCAAAGGTCTGGGATTTGGAAAGGCAAAAGAAGAAAATAATTTTCAAACACTATCATGATTAGATATATGAGGATGCCATCTCAAGAATTATGTGATTTTAAGTGTACTATGGCCTTAAACTTAAGGAATGTAGGCTTTTTAGAGAGGCCGTGTAGTATGCACATATTTAATTTTATACCTATGGTGAAGCTACATATCTGAAACGTGTATAATGCTAAGATGCTTGATTTCTGGGCATCACTATTTTCCTATAACCAAAAATGTTGTGATTTCATGTATACATTTTCCTCTGTTGTAGGACAGTTCGTGTTTGGTTAAAGAGAGACAGTGGACAGTACTGGCCAAGTATATACCATGCAATGCCTTGTAAGTATCTGGGTCTCTGTCCTGAGAAACTTGATTTGCACTCCAACTCCCTCCTTCCCTTCCCCATTTGCCCTCTTTGTATTTTCTTCCTGAGTAGAGAAGACTAAAGGTTGGGAATTTTATTATAATGAAAAGTATCATTAAATCATTTTAGATTTCCTAAGGTTCTCACTATGAGAAGTAAGAAAATTGTTCTGAAGCTGACTGCACACTCATGGGTTCTGAATGAGAGTAGTGGAAGAAGGCTCCCGTACAGGATGTGGGCTCTGACTGCAGCAGCCCCTCCTCTTTGAAACTTTCTATTTAACTTTGGGAATCTATGTCCTTGGATAATTTAAATTTTTGTCCAGTGATTACATTTGTGAAGGAAATTTGTCCTTATATTATTATTAAAGCATTTATTCAAATTCAAGACATTCAACAGTGAACATTCAGTTCTCAATGATTTGCATAGGCTTGAAGCATTGTAATTAGAAGTGGAGGCTCATTTCCCCAAGATCTTACTGCAGAAATATGTCCTCGTATTGATTGGTAAATAATGAGTCTTTCAAATAGACTTTAAAAAAAAAAAAGCACAAAAAAAGTTTCTTAGATTGTACCACTAATAT
>NW_008330482.1:168692-173760 GCF_000622305.1 Nannospalax galili
GTTTCTTTTTAGATGAAAAACTGCCACCTTTGAGAAATTCTTAGAGACTTTTCTTTAAAATGAATGAAATTTAGTCCATACTTATTTTTGTGTAATTGTTTAAATTTATCATCATCTATATTAAACATTTACCTCACACAATCCCTGTTCAAATCTTAATTAAAATTGTCATTGTAGCAAATTGCTTTGGTATTTGGGTTTGTACCCTCTGGATGGATGCAGTGTGTGCCTCATCCCTTCATAAGCATCCCAGCTTCAAAAGTACATGCTGCTGTGCACAACTAAAGTAAATTCAAGCTAAATTATAGATATGACTAAACGTATCCCTCTGGCAAAAGAATGCTGTAGTACGATTTTGCCTTGTTTATGAACAAATGAATTATTAAGGATAAAATGGTTTTTAGTGATTTTTTTTCAAATTATCTTTGAGGCTTTTCATGGCTCTAGAATTTTGTAGTAAATAGATGACAAACACAGAGCTGACCCAAGTATTCAACCCATTTTTTGTGAAGAAGAAACTTGTTGGAATTCTGTGCTTTACTTGTGCTTCCAGTAGAAACAATTTTAGGGTATATGCTCAACATTATAGCCCTTCCCCCACAAAGATGAAGCCATGGCAGCAATGATGATTTAAGAACATGGGAAAAAACAAAAATCACATTTTTTTCCTTCCCTGATTTTAAATAAAATAATCAGTCTTTTCATTGGTCTTGCCTCTTCAGACTTAAGCCAGAGCTACCAAGAAGTGATGTGGAAAGGCTGTCAGTGAGCAGAGACCTGTAACTCCCAGTCTGTGAAAAGCAAGCAACAGACACTCACCTGGACAAAATGATGGGGACTTGGAGTTAGCAAGCAAGGAATCCTCTTGTGATGAGCATTAGAAGGAATCTCAGGAAGGCACAGGGTCCCCCATGTACACATGCATATTTGGTGTCATTCTCTTATGCTCTCCTTATCTGGCTTGAGAATATAGATAAGCCTCTCTGGCATGTTCATTACTAAAGCAAGGATGACTAAAGGGTACTGTAGCTTCTACTCCTGACACAGGTTTTATGGAGAGATTAAGTCTAATAATAAAAATCATTTCCCAAAAAACATTATCTCTATTTTCCTAATGATTGAACATGAGCTTTGAGAAGTAAAACCCTTTAATTACTTGTATATTTGCCTATGACACTCTACTAAAAGGATTTGTTTTTGGTCTTTTTGAAACAGGGTCTCCCTGTAGCCCCAGCTGGCCTGGAACTCACTCTGTAGACCAGGCTGGCCTTGAACTCACAGAGATCCGCCTGCCTCTGCCTCCCAAGTGCTGGGACTACAGGCATGTGCCACCACGCCTGGCCTAAAGGGAGTTTTTAAAGAGCTATATTGTTCTACAGAGGTTGTCTGTGGTATAACATAAGCAACAACCCTGAGAAATAATAGGAATCACACTATTGGGTTCCACCTCAGACCTACTGGATCAGAACCTACATTTTAGTAAAATCCCCAGGTGATTTGAATATGTATTAAAGTTTGAGAAAATGGTCTTGTGACATTATGGCCAATATGTTGTTCATCAATATGAAAATGTTTAAATGAACCCAGATAAAGACTCATGCATTTACAGTGCTGATTTATAACTGTGTAGATATAAGCCTCTATGTTAGACATTTACTGCATGACTACTGTACATAGGCCACTTACATGGATGCCAGGGATTTGCAGATGAACAAGGTACATATACAAGATAGTTTCTGTGAGTTTTCATTGTTGGATATTTCTACTGTTGTGCACAGGTAAAAGAAAACAGACTGTATATGCTCTTCACAGTTGGCTTTTATTGTCTTAATAAAACCCATTACATTATATACTAACTTTAAAAATGAAAAAAAGAAAAAGAAATTGGCTTTTATGTTCCTTGGAGTCTTATGCATCTAGGTGACTTAGTAACTACGGAGCAAGAATTTAAGCTTTGTTTAGCTTGAGAGGCAGAAACTTATTGCATAAGGAAATAAACTATATTTTGATCAAGAATCTGAAGTAGATTTGAGCTTCCAATGAATTGTTTTGCAACTTTACCTATTAAATTTTTAAAAAAGAGATTATTCAGTATTATCTTTAATTAATGGTTATGTGGTTGTTCTAGTTTGCTTCTCTGTTGCTGTAATAAAACACTGACCAAAACCAACTTGAGGGAGGAATGGGTTTATTTGGTATATACTTCCGTGTAACAGTCCATCTTTGAGAGCAGCCATGGCTAGAACTCAAGGCAGGCAGAAACTGGATGCAGGAACTGCAGCAGAGATGACTAAGGAAGTTGCTCACTAGTTTGCTTTTTCTGACCTGCTCAGCTAGCTCTCTTATACAAGGTGGTTCCACCTCCTACATCAACTAGCAATCAAGAAAATCTTCCATAGACATGCATACAGACCAATCTGATGGAATTCCTCAGTTGCTCATTCTTCCCAGGTGATCCTAATTTATGTCAAGTTGTCAAAAACTAACCAGCACAGTTGTATTAGTTACAAAGTAGGTGAAAAGGAAAGAGTAAATCCACTGGCTATAAAATGTAAAGACTCCAGTGAACATATTGTGTGTTCATACTAGCATACAATAAATAGTATTCCTATTCCAAATATAGACGATGGCTCACTATTTATTCTGTCCTCTAAAATGCCCCCCCCCTTTTTTCTTTGAGACAGAGTAAATGTAGTAATTGTCATGTTCTGTGAGATAGAGTAGATGTTTTGTGTCTTTGTGTGATGAAGTTTAACAGGATGGGGCAGGAGTCATCTGGTGGGGAAGAATGAAGAGTGAGGTTAAGTGCAATGATGGGTTAGCTAGCAAGGCAGTGTGTGATATAGGCTGAGTGACTTGGGGAGTGGCAGGCAGGAGAATGAGAAGAGCAAGTGCATTATGACAAACTAAGCACAGCCTAGGCACTGTCTACTCTGTACTTTGCAAGCTGCTCCTTCTTCTCCTGGAGAAAGAAAGCCAAGAAAATCTAGACTTCAGTAGTTAGGATTGGTTTTCTTGAGCCAAACTCATTTTTCCCAGGAATTTAGCACTTTGACTAGGAAATGCTGGTCTCAGCCCTGGCAGATCCCTAGAACTGGCAACATATGGACCCAAGAGCATCATGGCATTTGTGCTATGGCATTTGCAGAAGGAAGGATGAACCAAGGAGGCAGGGCCCTCTAGCTCCCTAGAGAGAGGAATCCTAGGCAATGATGCTAGAAGGCTTGCTTCTTAATTCACTCAAAATCCCGGAACGGCTCTGCCTTCCAGATCAGAGTACCCTCCTTGTCTACTAGGTCTGTCTACTTGTGCTTACATTGGCACCAGTGGGTCTCCCTAAGTTGGAACTACAAGTATTTGACTAGATCTGGAACTGATAGTATGCCTGCTCATTTCTTGCCTGTCACTTTCTTCTGGATTCTGGATCCTTTAAGAGAATGACTGACTCATGGCACTTTTGGTGCCACTGGGTGTTGAGCTGAACACAGTCTGGGAGGAGTGAGGGCATATGAAGAAGGAAAGCAGAAGAGAATTTCTTTGGATGCCTCACATCCAAATGCTAAATGTTTCTTTATAATTACACTGCAGTGTACAAAGGATGTAGTGGTAAAACACAGCAGTAGGTTCTTACATTCATAACGCTTAGGTAGATCTTAGATGAGTACCAACCACAACTCGGTGAGGATTATAACAGGGAAAATAATGTGATAAGGACATGGTTAGCAGCACTCACTGAAGAAAGTGCATTTAAACTGTTCTCAGTACAGAATTTTAGTATGTGTCTGTGCTCGGACTTGAACTCAGGACCATATATGTGTCTACTGAGCACATACTCTACCACAGAACTATACCCCTATTACCTCTGTAGAGATCTGGGGTGACTGCTCACTTATTTTGTAGTTTCCTGTAAGCTAGCTGCTGGAATGCGAAATCACAGCAAATATGTGTTCAAAAAAGAATATCCCCTGGGGGCTGGAAATATGGCTTAGTGCATAAGAACACCGATTGTTCTTGCAGAAGACCTGAGTTTGAATCCCAGCACCCACATGGCAGCTAACAATTGTCCTTAACTGCAGGTCCAGGGGATCCGACAGTCTATTCTGTCCTCTGCAGGCATTGCACAACACGGGTGCACTTAACCTACGTTCAGCCAATACATAAATACATAAAATTAAAAAAAAAAATTCCCTGGGTTTATCTGTGCTGTAACTGGTAAGTGCTTGTGCTAATATCACCTGACAACCTGCCAAGCTGGGACCCTTCCTTCTTATTAATTGGAGAGTGGCCTTCCTCAAGGCCCAGAGTTGAGATTTCAGTTGCAGCCATACATGTGATTCTATGTTCTAGGCTTCTAAAGTGTACGATTTTATTTTTTTATTTTTATTTTTTTATAGCTAGCTTTCTCTACTCTTTTAACTTTTAAAAAAATTATTTATTTAATAGCCATAAAACTAGAAGAAGCATTTCATTACAACAGCATTGACATATTCAATAACAATTTCCAGAGCTAAGATATATCTCTTTCAAAATTGACTGTAAATTTTTAGGTTCACAGTTGAATTAATACAGTTATACAATATTGAACTCTGTATAAAGCCCATAAGACATAAAATTGAATGAGGTTTTAACCTTTAAGAAACATCTGCATTTCATTTTAAAATATATTGTTTCATACAGAAAACAATATCATTTTTAATGCTACCAAACAATTGACACTAAGATGCACATGCATTTCTAATCTTTATCTGATTATTACTAGTCACAATCGGTTATTTTCTGAGCTCCTTGGCATATGAGCATGGATATAAAGTCATCAGGTAGATTTCAATGGTAATGTTTTTCACATTTACTAATTATTAAGGAGCAAATTTTTATGCCTTGAAGAATTATTTTTTTTTCTTTTTTTATTTATTTATGCACCCACTTCCCAGGTAGCACTCTCCCATAGCCTCCCTCCCCCTACTAGAGCCCTTATACTCTGATATCCCTGCTGTCTGCTGTGTTGTCAGTACC
Source organism: Nannospalax galili (assembly GCF_000622305.1). NCBI lineage: Eukaryota > Metazoa > Chordata > Mammalia > Rodentia > Spalacidae > Nannospalax > Nannospalax galili. The sequence continues at coordinate 173,706 of NW_008330482.1, forward strand.
CCCAGCCATTCCCCACTACTTGCCATTCTGGTGAATCTAGTCAGCCTATCTAGGG
>NW_008330482.1:174698-175447 GCF_000622305.1 Nannospalax galili
CTCTCTTGAGCTCCTTCTTTCCCTTTATCTCCTAGGTTCCTTGTATACCCTTCCCTCCCCCCTCCCTTAAACTAACCCACTTTTTATCCATATCTGCCTTATTAAGGCCTGTTTCTTACTGTTTTTCTCTTTCAGGTTCTTCCTTTTCCTTTACCTCCCTATTTCCTTTCCATTATCCTGGTTCCTGTAGTTATGTCTGGATACATACTCACTTATCAGGATTTGGTTCTAGGATCCACATATGAGGGAGAACATGCATCGATTTTTTTTCTGAGTCTATGTTACTTCACTTAGTATAATAGTTTCTAGTTCCATCCATTTACCTGCAAATTTCATGATTTCATCTTTCTTTACTGCTGAGTAAAACTCCACCGTATAAATGAACCACATTTTCATTATTCACTCATCGGTTCAGGGACACTTAGGTTGCATCCATCTCTTAGCTATTGTGAAAAGAGTAGTAACAAACATGGATGTACAAGTGTCTCTGCAATAGGATGAGTTCTTTGGGTATATGCCAAGGAGTGGTATAACTGGGTCAAATGGTAGGTTCATTTGTAGTTTTTAAGAGTTCTCCACACTGATTTCCATAGGGGTTGAACCAGTTTTCAGCCCACCAGCAGTGGATGAGGGTTCCCGTTTCCCCACATCCTCTCCAATATTTGGTATCATTTGTTTTCTTCATCTTAGCCAGTCTGACTGGGGTAAGATGAAATCTTAAAGTGGTTTTAATTTGCATTTCCCTAATT
>NW_008330482.1:176023-176795 GCF_000622305.1 Nannospalax galili
TGAAAGATAGGGGTTTAGTTTCATTCTTCTACAAGTGGAGATCCAGTTTTGCCAGCACCATTTGCTGAACATTCTGTCTTTCCTCCAGTTGATGTTCTTGGCCCCTTTGTCAAATATCAGGTGGCTGAAATTGTTTTTACTCATATTTGGGTCTTCAATTTTGTTCCATTGGTCTATGGGTCTATTTTTGTGCTAGTACCCTGTTGTTTTTATGACTATAGCTTGGTAATACAGCTTGAAGTTGGTATAGTAATCCCCCCAGCATTGCTCTTAGTGCTCAGGGTTGTTTTGGCTATCCGAGGTCTTTTGTGCTTCCATATGAATCTTTGGATAGTTTTTTCCAATTTTCTGAAAAATATCATGGGGATTTTGATTGGCATTGCATTGAATCGATATATGACTCTTGGTAGGATGGACATTTTCACAATATTAATTCTTCCAATCCATGAGCATGGGAGGTCCTTCCATCTTCTGATGTCTTCCTCAATTTTTTTCTTTAGAGAGTTAAAATTTTCCTTGTAGAGCTCTTTAATGTCTTTGGTCATGGTGCTTTATCACAACAGAAAAGTAACTGACACAACCTCCAAGCCTGACCTGTAAGTAGGGCTAATGATTCTACCTCCCTCCCAGGAACAAGAAAATCAGTAACGTGTAAAGCATTTAATACTTAGAATGCTGTTAGGACTCATCAAACAGTGCCCAAGAGTCCTTCAGCTAGTCAATTATAACAGCTCTATCATGACAAGTTATTTTCAAACTCACAGTCTTGAGC
>NW_008330482.1:176857-177611 GCF_000622305.1 Nannospalax galili
TTGCATCTATGTTCATTAAGGATATGGGTCTATAGTTTTCTCTTTTGATTGTACGTTTACCTGGCTTTGGTATTAGAGTGATGCTGGCTTCACAGAAGGAATTTGGAAGCTCTCCCTCCATTTCCATCTTTTTGAATAAATTAAGAAGTATTGGATGTAGATCTTCTTTAAATGTCTGATAGAATTCTGTGGAAAATTCATCTGATCCTGGGTTTTTTTTAGTCGGGAGATTTTATATTACTGTTTCAATTTCTTTTTGTGTTATGTGTCTGTTTATGCTGTTAATCTCTTCTTGGTTTAGTTTTGGTGGTTCCCATGCCTTTAGATATCTGTCCCTTTCTTTTAGGTTTTCAAATTTAGTTGCATATATTTAAAGTATTCCCTTATAATGTTCTGTATCCTTCTGATGTCTGTTGTAACGTTTTCCCTCTCATCTCTGATTTTGTTGATTTGAAGGTGCTCTTTCTTTCTTTTGGTTAACGGGGCTGGCGGTCTGTCAATCTTGTTTATCTTTTCAAAGAACCAGCTCTTAGAATTGTTGATTCTTTTTATTGTTTTCTTTGATTCAATTTCATTGATTTCTGCCTTGATTTTTGTTATTTCTACTTCTCTGCAGGGTTTGGGTTTTGTTTGCTGTTGCTTTTCAAGTGTGTTGAGTTGCAGTGTTAAGTCATTTATTTGTGTTCTTTCTGATTTTTTGATGTAGGCACTTAGAGCTATAAACTTCCCTCTAAGAACCGCTTTCAGCGTGTCC
>NW_008330482.1:178061-179075 GCF_000622305.1 Nannospalax galili
GTTTCATTTGTTCTTGCCTTTCCAGTGCCTTGAGTTGCAGTGTTAGGTCATTTATTTGGGCTCTTTCTAATTTTTTAATGTAGGCAGTTAGAGCTATAAACTTCCTTCTTAGGACTGCTTTTAATGGGTCCCAGAAGTTGTGTTGTGTTGTAGTGAATTTTTTTATTTCTTTCTTAAATTCTCCTTTGACCCACTCTTTGTTTAGGAGTGTGGTATTCAATCGCCATGAGTTCGTGCAGTGAATAGAGCATTGTCAAGTGTTGACTGTAAGCTTTATTGCTTTGTGGTCTGATAGACTGCATGGAATTATTTCAGTCTTTTTGTATTTGTTGAGGTTTGTTTTGTGCCTCAGTATATGGTTGATTTTGTAGAAGGTTCCATGGGGTCCTGAGTAAAAAGTATGTCTTTTGGTGCTTCGGTGGAATACTTGGTAGATGTCTGTTAAATCCATTTGATATATGGTATTGTTTAATTCAGATGTCTTTCTGTTAACTCTCTGCCCTGTTGACCTATCTAATAGAGACAGTGGGGTGTTGAAGTCCCCTACTATTAATGAGTTGGGGTTAATCTGGGTCTTAACGTCCTGTAGTATTGTTTTTATGCAGTCGGGTGCAGCAGAGTTTGGTGAATATATGTTCATGATTGTAATATCTTCTTCATTCATTGTTCCTTTTATCAAAATGAAGTGGCCCTCTTTGTCTCTTCTGATTAATTTTAGTTTAAAGTCTATTTTGTCAGATATTAGAATTGCTATGCCTGCTTTTTTTAGTGCCATGTGCTTGGTATATTTTTTTCCATCCTTTCACTTTAAGATGGTGTCTGTCCTTGAAAGTGAGATGGGTTTCTTGCAGACAACAAAAAGATGGCTTTTGTAACCCATTCACCTAGTCTGTGTCTCTTGACTGAGTTCAGTCCATTAATATTTAAAGTTATTAATGAAAGATGAGTATTGAATCCTGTCATTTTTATTTCTGTTTACATTCTCAATATAGCTGTGCTTTTCCACAGTTATAC
>NW_008330482.1:179113-179431 GCF_000622305.1 Nannospalax galili
TGTGGACATGAATTCCTTCAGCCTATTTATGTCATGGAAGATTTTTCTTTCCCCTTCGACTATAATAGACATTTTGGCTAGGTACAGTAATCTGGGTTGGCATCTGTGGTCATTTAAAACTGGGAATACTTGGTCCAGGCTCTTCGGGCTTTCAAAGTTTGCACTCAAAAGTCAGCTGTAATCTTAATGCGTTTTCCTTTTTATGTGACTTGTTGTTTCTCTTTTGCAGCTCTCAGTATTGTCTCTTTGTTTTGTACGTGTAGTATTTTTACTATGATGTGCCGTGGAGAGTTTCTTTTCTGGTCCTGTCTCTTTGGT
>NW_008330482.1:180020-214661 GCF_000622305.1 Nannospalax galili
TTATTTTTTCTCTGTGATTTTGACATGTGAATTTCTTTTGTAGTTTCTGATTCTTGTGTGAGACTCATGCCTTCAAGTTTAGGTCTGCTTCTTTTTGTGAACTTTATGTGTCTTTGTAGTTTACTTTTTGGGCATGAAATGCTGGTTCGTTTAAGCTTCTGGTTCTCTCTTTTGATTTTATATTGGAGTTGCCGGATTGCTTTTGTCTTCAGGAGTTCCCACAGAGGCCCAATTCAGATGAGGGTCAGATGATTTCAGGCTTTCTCCTAAGGTCTGGATCCTCCAGGAATGATTATTGTGTCAGGAATTTGGGGGTTGGAATGGCCTGGGAGCCTGGCCCAGGAAAGATGCTAGTTTAGGGCAATTGCTGGCCATGCCACCCAGAGATGCAAAGGCAGATGAGGTGGGAAGAGTCCCCAAGGACTCCTGGGGACTGCAGTGAGGAGGTGGGTTGGTCTGGATGCGAAGGATCAGGAAGAGGAAAGGTCAGCCCCTGGGGCCCAGAAAGAGGCTGGAGGGTGGTGCAGGCCCAGGGAAGCCCAGGGAGGTGAGGGTGGGGCCAGGCCCAGAAGCACTCCTCCTGAGGCCCAGAGAAGGCACTATGTTGATTTGGATGAAAAGGGTCAGGAAGCAGTATTGGTTCAGAGGTGTCTGGGGCCTCAAGACAAGGAATGGGGCAGGACCCAAACTAGGGGGAGAGAATGGCAGGAAAGATGGAAAGGTGAATGAGGCTGGGGGAGTCAAGGCATGGAAGGCTCAATGGACTTACCCTGGAGAGAGGCCTGTGGGTAAGAGAGAGGCCTGTGGCGGGTCCTGCAGGCCCAGGGAAGCAGAGCAAGTGTACCATTCTAACCACCACTTGAAAAAAGCACATGAAAACCATGGGCTTTCTTTCTGTCACTGTTGAGGTATTTCAGATTTAATTTATAAACCTAGATTTCCCAGTCATGGTGTTAAGACAAAAGACAGACAGGGATGATTCTGAAGTGCCAACCAGGGTGGCAGGTGGTGCAGATGGTTTTTTCTCTGTCAGAGGATTGGGTATCATGGATGGACCTTTACTGCACTTTTCCCCTGGGTATGGAGGACAGCTAAATTACCTTGGCTACAAAAGATGTACTGACTAGAGGCTGGAGGGGTGCAAAGCCTCAGGCTGGTACAGTTGGAGAACTAGAGACCTCTGTGGGGTATCTTTTCAGACCAAGCAGGTGGAATTTATTTTAGCTCTGAAGTGTTTATGAATTTGTCTCCAAAGCCAAACAGATGACATTTTTTTTTGAAAGATAGTTACAAATATTTACAAAGCAAACAGAAGGCCTTTTCTTTTTTTTTGAAATACAAAGATAGCTGTACCATACAAATTAATGCAATGACTTGTTTTATCGTATTTGTTCAGCCTTGGCTCTCCTATCTGAAGTTGTGGTCGGGCCCCTCAGATTCTGTACAGGTACAGCAGCCTTACCATCACCTGTTCAGTTAACGCTTAAAGAATAAGAACTTACTAAAACACACAGTTTTGATTCAGTGGCTTCCCAGATCTAAGGAAAGGCCTAGCTGAGAGGGAAGACTGCTTGTGGTGGGTAGTACGAGTGTTCACCTCCGAGTTTTCCACTTGTTAGCCCTCTGCATAAATGCTTTCATTCATCGTGTCCTCGGCTTATATTACATGCATACCAATTATAGCTCTTTTTGAGGAATTCTGTAAGGCGGAGTGGAGGGGATCAGGATACTTAGCTTTGTTGACTCTAATGTTTATATAGATGAGAATTCCTGCATGTTATGAAGTTTAAAAAAAGGTTAGAAGCAATTGCTTTAAGGACAGTGGACAATGTTAAGTATGATACAGAGTTCCCAGCAGATCTTTTTTCTCTGTTCTTATATGTGCTTTCCTTAATGATGAATTTTTACTTCTGTTGTTTGCTTTTGTTTTATCTGCTCATAAAAGTATTTCAAGTTCATAGTGAAATGAAGTGAGGGATCCATTAAATGAATTTTCCTACTTAAGATGAATAAAGAAATGAATTTTGAACATGATAATGCCTATCTTTTGTTTTATTTTATTTTATTTTATTTTTTTGTCTTTTTGAGACAGGGTCTCGCTGTAGCCCCAGCTGTCCTGGAACTCACTATGTAGACCAGGCTGGCCTTGAACTCACAGAGATCCACCTGCCTCTGCCTCCAAAGTGCTGGGACTAAAGACCTGTGACACCACACCTAGCTCAAGATGTATTTCTTTAGATTAGAAACGTGTATCTAGGTGGGAAACTGGAATTTTATTTCCATTTAGTCCTTTGTATTTGCTCTGTTTTGAAGCCAAACAGATCAACTGCCATATTCTTTGTTTTCAAATTTGCAAAAATATTTGATTATTGGATATATCAAAGAACTATTTGCACAATACTTTCAGAGTCTTTGTATTTAATAGTATATGCTGTCATTCCTGATATTAATCAGGAATGGAAAATTGGAAAATTGGCTTATTTGTGAGATTGAAGCTGGCCTTGGTTTCTCCTTTGTTGGAACTAATCTGAAGACAACAAGTGTCTAATAATTGAGGATTTGGAAATTTTAATTGTTCATTGTGTTTCTGTGCTTTGTATCTAAAATGGAAGTGAGTTATTTTGTATGTAAGTTACCAAGTGTTGTTTTTGCCATTGGTGAGAAAATGATGATTCAGAATGAGGAGGTGATTTCTATTCTTGTCCAGCTTCTTCTGCTGAGTTTATTACAGTTTTCAGGAAATTTATGGTAACAGATTGGTAGTAGAAAGGTATGTGGTTCCATGAGTATGATTCTGCATGTGGGTCTATGAGAGACTGTTACCTTACAGGGAAATTTGAATTTTAAATTAAGTTTTTTTCCATTCTTTGAATACTTTTGTATACTATAGTTTTCTTTTTAATACTAACAAACTTTTTAAAAAACTTTTTTTTAAAAAAAGAAAATTATTTAAAATTGGTCTGGGTAAATGGCTTAGTGAGTAAGAGCACTTGCTCTGCAAGCAAGAGGATCTGAGCTTGAATTGCCAGTACCACATAAAAAGTCAGGCATGCCTGTGTGTGCCAGCATTAGAGGGTGCGGAGACAGGTAGATCCTGAGAGCTGACTGGTCACCAGCCTAGCCTCAGCTGCAAGCTTCCAGTTCAGTGAGAGACCCTGTCTCAAGGCCGTAATGCTGAGAGTGATAGAGGAGGATAGCTACCATCCTCCTTTGACATCTGCATGTCTGTGCACAAGAACATGAGCCTCCACATTCACTTATGTGCAACAAGTACACACACTAACAATAGCATGAAATAAAATTATGAACTTGACATTTTTTTTAATAAGGTAGTATTGTTTTGGTGGCTTGTAAACATCTAACTCAATGGAGAATTTCAGTAGCAGTCTTGGGGATGTGTGTAATTGTGAAGAAATGTTCATCCTATTGGTTTTGTTTGTATTTCATTCCAAATAGGTCCTTGCTTCCTAATTGTAAAGCATATTGCTCCATTTACTTGGTTCTTTTTTATAGATTATGTTTTGAAGCCATATGTAAAAATAATTTATAAGCAAAGTAAATACATATAGTTTTATTTTTCTTTTGTTTTGTTTTGAGACAGGGTCTTACTGTATAGCCTGACTGGCTTGGAACTCTCTATATAGAACATACTGGCCTCACACTCACAGAGAGCTACCTGCCTCTGCCTCCTGAGTTCTGGGATTAAAGGCATGTGCCACCATGCATATATATATATATACCTTGAAAGTTGTTTAATTAAACAGGAAATCCATTACACCTTTCCTTGCATTTGATGTACATTCTTTTATCATGTGATTAAGGGAGGATAGATTCATATTTATATTAAACATGATATTTAAACCAACCTTTATCCCAAAGAACAATGAAAACATGCCTATAAACCAAATATTCACTTAGAATTTTTTTCACATATTTATATTTTTTAAAACAGTGATGTACTATAATTTTGTATTTACCAAGGATAAAAAGATACCCCAGAAGCTTGATGTTTTTAATGGAAATTAAAAAGAATGTGAGTAACCTAAATGAAAGATACCAGATATTAAGCAGTCTCTGGAACAAAAGCATTTATTTAACATCCTTGTTTGATTTTCACCTGATTGAGCATTTTAAAATACTGTATTTGCATTACTTTCTTATGACTTAAAACATCTAGAGATAGGTATGGTAGCCCATGCCTATAGTCCCAGCCCACAGGAGGCTGAAGCAGGAAGATCTCTTGTGTCTAGGTGTTCAAGACCAGCCTAGGTAACAGCAAAACTGTGTATCAAAATTGAGCAACATGGAGAAAAAGAGGGATCACTTCTAATTTCTTGTATCTTTGATGCTGTTTCTCACATTAGGTGAAAAGAAAACAAAATGAGTAGCTTTAGTAGAGTACATAAAATATTTTATTTTAATTTAAAAAATGAAAAATTTGATTTAAATGAAAAATTTTAATGTAAGGCAGCTGAAGTTCTTAATATAGGTAGGCTTACAAAATATGGGCTGAGTGCCGCAAGTCTGATAAATACTTCCCTAATAAGGCTGAATGAAATCGTGTTCCTGAATCACATCTTTGCTTTCTGAGGGTATTTTATTCATTGGAAGCGCTCTTGAAAGCCCTTCTCATTTAGGGATTCTGAAATTTAACTTTACTACAATTTCTTTGACACTTCAGGTTTTATTCATGAAATACTGTTGTTTATTTAAAGTTCCAACTAGAACATCTCCTCTGGAAGATTAGTATCTCCTGCCCAGTAATGCCCTTAGAATTGTAAAGCAGTCAGTGTGATTGAAATCTAGGCCTTAACCTTCAGTGAAAACTATGTTTATTTGAGCAAAGTTCAGCTGGTCAGCAAAAGACAGAAAATAAATGAGTAATTAAATGAAAGACTTGTAGGCACAAAAATAGAAACATTTTGAGAATACTTCCTCTCAACTACATTTTTTAAAATAAAAAGCAAAGGTAGTGGCCTTTTATATACCAAATGTGGTATAACAGTACTAGAAATACAGGTAGCTACTTTTTCAGTGATCCATTTATTTATTGACTTGTTGAGGTTGACATTGGTCTCTTGAGTCTCCTTTGTGTAGGGCTCATATCTCTTGAGCTTTTCCCCCTTGAAATTACATTAATGTAACTATCCAGACTAGGGCTTTTCAATTCAGTTTTCCCTGAAGTTAAAGCTGAATATCTGTCTTCAGTTACAAAGGTTTCAATTCAAAAAGCACTCAAATGCTATAAAAGTGTTTAATTTTATAGGTGAGACATGCCATGAAAACCTATAAAGTACAATACTAATTATAAGAGTGGGCTGGAGGTACAGCTTAGTGGTAGAGCACTTGCCTAACGTGTGAGGCCCTCGGTTTACTCCACAGTGCCTGTATGCTTGCACATATTCACATACACAGCTGATACCGGTTTAAGAGAAGAGAGGTCCCGTTACCCTTAGACCTGTACAATATTTCTATTATGTCTTATTTATACTTTTTATTAATCTTGACTCCTTAAAGTTTTGCCAGTAATTTCTTTGGTCATCATCTGTCTGAAACAGAAAAGGCAGATAGTGTGAGATGGTATGAGAAGTTAGTTCTAAATTAGATCTAATCTTCTAAATAAACTGGTCATTTCCCCCCTGCATTAAGAAAAAGTTGGAGGAGTAGATAGAAAGTTGAAACAACATGGACAAAACCTGTGACAAGGCCTTGAACTTTTGTTATGTGATTAGTTTAGGGGCAGTCGTGGGCTAGCTGCATGTAACATGAAATATGTGAGAGGCTTTGGCAAATGGAAGTCACCTGCAAAGTATGATTATTCTTTTTCCTGGGGAGGTAGGTAAAGGCATGTGTATGCATGTGACCGTATGCAGGGAATAGGTGTCATCATTCGTGTTTTGCACCATGCTGTATTTTATTTAGTATTCTCAGTTGCAGTTTTGATGGACGGCCATTGCACTATAATTTTTAGTCTAGCCAGCCACTTCAGTCATTTGGGTGACAGTCTTAAGATGGAGAATAGAACAGTTTATTTCTGCCTTGCACATTTAGCCTTAAGGAGGCCAGTAATTTGTTTATAGCTCTATGAACTAATAATTTTATAGCATTTAAAGCAGTTTTTATCTGTGAAGTTTCATGTTTTCAACTCAGTAACAATTAGTCTACTTACACTGTTTCTGTTTGTCTCTCATATTCTGCCAGTTATTTGGCCGTCATTGGGTTCCATACAGTTTTGCCCCTTTGATATGTCCTGCATGACGAGGAGCCCATGTTGTATGGACCATGGCACCAGTCTTTCATGGGTACTTTTTTGTTAATTTTTGGTGAGTCGAGGCTAGAAAGATCTGTTGTGATCTATACGTTTAGCTCCCAAGTAAGATAAGCTGTAGGAACCACTCTGGGCATTAAGATTTTTTTGGATCGCCTTTCTGCCTTCTTACCCTTGCAAGGACCTTTGAATAACTAGCCAAGGTCTATTCCTTTTGGAATGCCACCCTGGAAATGGTTCGAAGGGCATAATAATGTTCATTCCATCTCACATACACCCACACCCACACAAACACACACACCCACACACAGGTGCTGGCACAGCATTTGTTCACCAGTGTTTTCCCATAATGCCTCGTTGAAGAGTGGTTGTACATTTGGGGGTACCATGGAGTTAATGCTGTCTGGCTAGTTCATCCTAGATATGTAGGCCATCTTGAGTTCAAGTATGACTTACAGAACAGTAGGATTTCTGTTAAAATTTCTTTGTTCCTTTTATAGGAAGACCTTTCAGTTTTGAATTCTGGTAATGTTTTGTTTTATATAAAGCGACTGAGCCATGAAGCTGAGTCATGCAGTTGCAGTGTATACTTGGTATCACAGTCTCTTAAGTTCTTGGTGGCAGTGATAAAACCTTATGTATCATGCTGTCAGAGGCCTGGAATCTAGTAAACATTCTGAATTTTGTTTAGTAACAAGAAAACTAGCAAATGGAGGAAGAACAGAAATAATTGAATAATAGTAAGATTTAAGGGTTGTTTATGCAGTATTGAAAAACACCTTTTAAATCATATTCCAAGATTAATGGATTTGCTAACTATAGCATTACCATACGTGAACTCTGTTGGTGTTCACAGAGGACATGCTTTTAAATGGCTAGATGGGCAGCACAGAAATAAGGTTGTTCTTGGCTGTATGTAGCCAATTGGGGCTGTAATCAAGGTTTGCTTTATGTGCTCATGCTCAAATATTAATAAATCATTGATATATAAAATTAATTTAAACCAAAACAATAAGATTAAAGTTAGTATAAAAGAATTTTTCACTCAAGTATAAGCACTTTGCTTAGATTTTTAATGTAATTTTATATAGGTTTATTTACAGTGTACTTTGTCTTCTGAGTTTTTGTTTGTTTTTGTTGTTTGTCTAACATCATACAATCATTAGATTTTAGTTCTGCACACGTACAGGATTACAAGACCTGGTATCTTATTCATGTAGAAATTTGTCAGATAATTTATAGGCCCAGGGCAAATCAGACTTGAGTTTCTTAGGGCAGTGCATTGAATATCATTTGATTGCTTTTATTTATTTTTTGAGCCATGTACTTTAGGAATCTGGTTTTGCTTTATGGCCAAACAGAAAGAAGACCATCTGCTCTGCCAGTGAAAGGTTGGGGAAGAGTCTTCTTTTTGTTCCTGTTTTCTGAATATGTCATGACTGGAATTAGAAAAAAAAAAAAAGTTTGTCTTTCTGAAACAAGGCTTCATGTGGCCTAGGCTGGCTTTGAACTCCACTGTGATTGGAGAATGACCTTGAATTTTGGGTTCTCTTACTTCCCCCTCTCGAGGGAGTGTTGGGGTTCTAGGCTTGTGCTTCATGAATGCTAGGTAAACACTCTACCAACTGAGCCACATCTCTAGCCCAAAAAGAAATGAAATTTTTGTTTGTTTTGGCTTTTTGAGTTAGGGTCTTGCTCTGTAACCTAGGCTGGCTTTGAACTCATGCCAATCCCCCTGCTTCAGCCTTCCAAGTACTGGGATTATAGACCTGTCCATACCTGGCATCTTTATCCAATTTTGAAAATCCATTTTTTGTTGATTTAAGACTCTTTTATAGAGAATAGGAAAACTTGCCAAGTGATTCATTAATTAAATGGCTCTGTCAGAAGATAATCTAAGTTGGGAGTTTGAAAATGTAACTGTGTCGTTTGAATTATCACTGAAATTTCTCCAACTTTTTTTTTTTTTCCTATGTGATCTGGAGTGAGACATCTGATTGTAACTAAAAAAGTAGGAATTGGGGCTGGAGAGATGGCTTAGCAGTTAAGAGCACTGTCTGCTCCTGCAGAGGACCTGGGTTCGATTCCCAGCACCCACATGGTGGCTAACAACTGTCTGTAACTGCAGTTCCAGGGAATCCAACACCCTCTTCTGACCTCCAAGGGCATTGCACGACCTGGGTGCACGCATTTTCACACGTGCAGGCAAGGTACTCATACACATAAAATAAAAACAAAATATTTTAAAAAGTAGAACTAAGATATTTGATGCTGATAATGCTGATTAATAAGTTCATGATCCAAAAGTTGTGAGTTGAGGGGCATTAAAAATTGTATTGGGCTCTTTAGGGCAACTTTTTCAGTATGAGATAAATTGTGGAAAAACTCCAGTTCTTGGAGCAAGCACAAATAGATAAGCAGGCAACTGGAGACTGAGTATCCAGTGAGCATCTGTTGCTCACATAGGACTTAGTTTACACAGGCAGGCTGCCTTGTGGTCTGGGAATCCCAGCCCAGGACTGGGTGCACTGACTCACCTGCTCTCTCCTGCAGTACTTAGCCCCTATTTTGATTTGGGTCTCTTTTAACTTCATACAAATCCACAGTCATTTTCAACCAGCAGCCTCCCACATACCTCCTGAATGCTAAGAGTAAAAGACCCCTAGCAGTTCACTTGCCCCATATCTATTCTGAATCAGTATACCTTTCTGTGATAGTATATGTATTTGCATATGTGGAGGTGGAGGGTAGGGGTCAAATCTTTCTTTTCTGTCTCTAGTTCAGAAAGCATAACTTGTTTCTGTTTAAGTTGGGGTCTGAGTGGGATAAGGAGAGTAATGACCAAAGGGTTATACAGCAAAATATAGTGTCAAATCTAGTCAAAGAAATTTAGATTCCGTATTAACAGCATAAACCAAGACCTTGGAACTTGTCAAATTTGAGAATGTCTCACTTGTATATTCATTAAGATGGCAACTTAAAAACTGGAGGTTGAATACAAAATTACTGTTTTTATTTTGTTGAAGAGTGGGAGTTAAATGAACTGTTCAGGGAGACAATGAGGAAAACTAGCCACACACGTTTAGCTCAGTAGGCACTCCTGAATCCATGAAAATTGTTGTTTTGTTAATTTCATCAACATGTTCATTTCTTTCAGCTCCATGTTCATGCATGTCTTTTAACCCGGAAACAAGAAGACTGTCCATAGGTCTAGACAATGGTACAATCTCAGTAAGTACATATAAATAAGATTTCCAGTTGAAATACTTCCTTCCTCTGGAGTATATATATATGTATTATGATCACAAATTATTAGTTTTTCCAAATAAACAGAATCATTTTCTTGATAAGTAAAGTGGGCATGCAGTGCAGTAAATTGTGGTGAGGAAAGAGATTCTGTGTAAGGAGAGCTGTCTTCGGTTATGTGTTGTGGCTCCCTGTGATTGATCATGGTGGTGGTGTCTAGGGTAGGGACATTTGCAGGCAGACACACAAACTGAATGAATCTGCATTAGTGAGGGCCAACTAAGAACCAAAACTCGCTGTGCTGATACTGAACTTTATTAGATGAGTCCTCAGTATTAGTGACAGACACATGGGAAATACTCTCTTGCACTGCTTGTCTGAACTTGTACTTGATGCTCTGTGTTCTCCTTCTGCTTAGTGTCTTCTCAGTCTCTCTAGCGTATAATAGAATTCTGTAAATTTGAATGAGTTTTTAAAGTATATAGTCTAGATTGTAGATCTAGATTGTGATAAATATTAGATTATTTGATTATAGGCCTTAAGGAGACTGAAGTACTTAACTATTAAAAGTTTAGGTTTTATCTGTCTTCTTAATCTTGCTACATATTGAGTTTAATTTGGTATATTAACTAATAACAAATGTGACCTGGCAAGTTCTCCTTTGGGTAAATTATCCTGTGCTGACTTTTAGTCCTGGGCAAGAAAAGCCTTGCTTTGGGACGTAAGGAGTAGAAGGTCCTCTGAAGTGCTGTGAACTCAGTAACCCCAGGTACTTGAGGGAAGAGGGGGGCTAAGCTTAGAAGATGTTGTGATCAAGCCCAGCATGGGCAACATAGCAAGATCCTCTTGAGGAGATGGGAGGAGTAAGAAGAGAAGGGAGAGGGAGAGAAGAATGGAGAAGAGAGGAGGAGGAATGAGGTATGAGATATTGATGGAACTGGGGAGTGGTAAGAGAAGGATGCACTGGCCCTTCATGCTACCACACTATGGAAGGGAATTTCAATGAATCTAAGAACCTGTCCTTCCAGGTAGTTGAAGGTATATTTGTCAATATCAGACTATAAGGTCATATTTTATTTAAAAGTTTAACTTATAACTTAAATTTTATATATATGGAATCCAAACCTCTGTTTATGGCCGTACTTCAGCCCCTACAAATATTAGAGATAGGCTTGAAATTTTCTGATCTTTAGTCAAGATAGTTGTTTAACAGCCTTTATGGAAATATTAGCAATAGTACTAACATGAATCTGCCTGTTGACAATATTTGTGGACCTTCTCTAATACCCATTATTTGGTAGGATTTGCAGACTGCATTTGGTAATTCTGAAAAGTACTTCTGATACTTCTACTTTAAGGAGAGCTGTTTTTACAAGGAAGGGTATGTATAGGATAAATTCATTTTTAAAAGAAAAAAGATAATTGAACTGCTTAGTGAACTGAAGTATTCATTTCAATGGAAATTAAAAGGTGAGCTGAGGTCCACTGTTGGCCAATAATTTGTAGAATCATGTACATAATATTTACAGTCTCTGAAAAGACTTGGGTATATGTGACATAGGAATGATATTTTGAAATCAATAGAGATGGTTAATTGGCACTAACAAATTTAACTTTGAAGGTAATAAATGTAAGCAAAGTAAGTTATGGATAGTAATAGCTATTTATTTTATGGAAGAGATTAAGCTGCCTTAGAATTATTCCTCTTGGTAAATGAAACAAGGAATCTGTTGCTTCTCTGGTTATGTCAGTGTAGTGTCAAGAAACCAAACTGTACCTTACTCTGAAGGATTGAGGGTGCTGGCTTGTAAGAAGTAATTTCCTTAAGAATGCCTCCTTTTTCTTGTTGAGGAAAATGAATTACACATCCTTATTCATGCCTGAAACATTATGAAATTCTTTTAAGTTAGGGAAAGATAAATTGAGAGACCAGCATGTTTACGGTTCTAGCTTCTTACTGATACCTGTAATAATATGTTCTCTACTAAAAATGCTGAGTCTCCTCTGTTCAGTAATCTACTCTCTAGACATGAGAAATCCTATTTCTCAGACTATGCATCCTCTGTTCCTTGAATGTACATTTTAAGAAGGAATGCTGTCTAAAAAAAAGGAAGGATAAAGTCAGAAAGTAAGTCTTTATTTTATTTAACGAAACCCCATTGTGAAACATTTAACAGAGTTGCACATGTGCATTGCATAATGAATTAGAGATGAAGTAGAGATAACAAATATCATCCTTTAAAAAATCTGGCTACAGAAGGCAGGTGAGGGAGGGTGAGCGCTTCCAAGAGTGGGCAGGAGACAGGTAGCAAGAAACATTGGGAGATAGAAGGGAGAGACAGAGCCATCATTTCATGTTGAGAAGTAGGAGAGGAAAGCGTTTTATTTTTTTCCCTGAAATAACTGAAAAGGTGACCTACTGTGAGAAGCTAAAGATAGTAAAAATCTTTTTCTTTTTCCCCCCAACAGCCCAGAATAGGCTTACTATCTTGGTCTACAAAGTTCTTATCATCTTTCAAGGCTTTGTTCAAATGATATCTTTTAGATTTATTTTATATTTTGTTTCATGCAAATGATTTCTGGACCCCAACAATTAAAATTAATAACCTACTGGAGCTGGGGAGCTGGCTCAGTGGTTAAGAGCACTGGCTGCTCTTGCCGAGGACCCGCGTTCAGTTCCCAGCACCCACATGGCAGCCAACAACTGTCTGTAACTCCAGCTCCAGGGGATCTCACACCCTCTTCTGACCTATGTGGGCTTTGCACGGCATGGGTGCACTTACATACATGCAGGCAAAACACCCATACACATAAAATAAATAAATAAAAAGTCAGACTGTGCTAACTGCTCCTATCATGTAGAATTTTCAGTTGTTATGCTTCATATAGTCTAGCTAACCAATAGATACATAAATACCAATTGTATGCAAAAAATTATGCTAAGTTTTAACGTTAGTATGGCTCCTGAATGTGTTGTATGGTTGAGATCATGAAAAGTGAGGAAACACAAAGCAAATGAACAGTGACGCAGCAGTGCACTAGAGTGATTCTGATGTTGTCTGGCATTGAGGTCAGAAAGGGATGAGAGGTGGTAGGCTGAAGTTGTGTTACAGAGACTGATGGGAGCTGGGTTTTTAAATAGCTAAAGGTAGGAAAGTAGGGTGTTGAGGCAAAATGATGAATGGAAAACCAACATGTAGCTAAGAAAGTACAAAACATATTTAAAGAGAAATCTACCATTGTGGAAAGATTAATGGGTATTGTGCAAGCCTTGGACTGAGGTGAGTAATTAGCATGTATGAAGGTGCTGGATCCCTAATGTAGAAGATTTCCTCCACGTCACCCTGAGACTTCCTACCATATTACAGAGGATAAATTGACAATTGACTGGAAAGGAAATGCCAACATAGAAATAGTTCCTATTTAAGGAATCTTTACCAGTCCTCCTATAAAATGGCTATAGGATAGTCATAGCGATGTTTATCTTTACAGATCTATATTTTCTTCTTCATCAAACTGTTACAAAGCCAAAAGTTTTATTACTATCTTAGCAAAATAATTGAAGTCTTTAAAGAGTTTTAGAACAAGTCACCCCCCCACACACCCTGCTTTTAGGATCATGTCTTTAAAATTACATTTATTTATTTTGTATGTGTGTGGTATTGGTTCCACAGCATTGCATGAGATCCGAGGACAGCATGTGGAATCTGGTTCTTCCATTTTACTATATGGGCCCCAGTGATCAAACTCAGGTTGTCAGACTTGATAGGAAGTACCTTTACCCAACTGAGCCATCTGCTGGCCCTGAAACAAGTTCTTAAAACAATAAAAACATCTGCTAGCTTCTTTGGAGCCAGGTGTGATGGAGTACACCTATAATTCCAGTACTTGGGAGATGGGAGCCAGAGAATCAGGAGTTCAGGGTCATCCTTGGCTACCTAATGAGTTCTAGGTCAGCCTGGGCTCCATAAAAAAACAAACAAAAACGCTTCTCTGAAGATTAATCATATATATTTCGTGTGTGTGTGTGTGTGTGTGTGTGTGTGTGTGTGTGTGTGTTAGAGGAAGTTTGGCTTACATGAAAGGATTAATCTTTATTATAGTTATTGCTCTGTAAAATGATTGTAACTGATCATGTATGGATTTGTTGTTTTGGCTGATCTTGTGATTTTCCTACTCTCTTTTTGAGTGTGTGTGTGTGTGATGCGCACACACACACACACACATATCCATGGAAGGGTGTGAGTGCTCATGATGCGCACACACACACACATATCCATGGAAGGGTGTGAGTGCTCATGATGTGCACACACACACATATCCATGGAAGGGTGTGAGTGCTCATGATGCGCACACACACACACACACACATATCCATGGAAGGGTGTGAGTGCTCATGATGCGCACACACACACATATCCATGGAAGGGTGTGAGTGCTCATGCACGTGTATACATATGCCTGTGGAGGTTAGAGTCGATGTGGGGTTTCTTCTTCAATTGCTCCTCCCTCCCCCCCCTCTTGTCTTCCAATATATGTGTTCTCTGAAGCCCCAACTGGCCTGGAACTCACTGTGTAGACCAGGCTGGTCTTGATCTCACAGAGATCCTCATGCCTCTGCCTCCTGGATGCTGGGACTAAAGGTGTGCGCCACCACACCCTGATTTGCCTTACCATACTCTGATCCTTACTTTTTGAATCAGCATCTCTCACTGAACCTGGGACTCATCAATTAGGCTAGGCTGGCTGTCCAGCTAGCTCCAGGAGGCCTCTGTCTCTGCCTGCCAAGTGCTGTGTGTGATTTGCAGGTGTGTGCCCCTGCACCTGGCTTTTTAATATGGGTGCTAGGGAGCCAACTCAGGTCTTCATGCTTGTACACCAAACACTTTACTGACTGAACCATCTCTTCAGTCCCGTCATATTCTTTATATATTTCTGTTAGTTTGACATGGTTATTTAAGGAAATAAGAAAGGAATAAGAACTATATTTATTATCTTCCTTCCATGTACAAGGCAGTAAGCTTTGCCACCACTGCCTCATTTCAGCTTCACAGTAAATCTGGGATGTAGGTAGTATTGCTCCCATGTCTCAGATGAGGCGACTAAGGCTTGGAGAGTTCACATACTTTCTGTAGTTTACCCAGCCTTTAAGAAGCAACATGGGGATTCTGTCCATGGGAATCATGTTCCTCAGTTTCTGAATCTCCCTGTCCTAGGCTGTAAAAAGCAGAGACAAGGTATGCTTCCAGTGTCTAGAGTTCCACTGTACTGGTTTGTAACATGTCAGCTGAATAAAATAGAGAAAGTATTTCAGCTTATCTCACAAATAATGAAAACAGAGTTCTGCCCTGTACTATCAGTGTCACTAACAGTTGGCATGAGTAAATCCTGTGTTTAAATGGCTGGCTGAGGTATATATATAGACTGTCATCCGCACTGCCACGTGAAATTCATCCTCAGATATGTATTTAGCCATCAAGTAAGAACCCTAAGAAAGGCTAGGACAGAGAAAACATGAGTGCTAAGAAGAAATATAAAGAGGACGTCTCCCAACTTTGAGACCACTGAATACTCATAGGGGCACCAGGCTGACCTGTATTGTAAGTTAGGTGCTGAGGAGCCCCTATAGCATTGAGAGCCATTTGTAATTATTCACACTGCATGCAGGAGTTGTCTGGGCCAGTCACTGCACCACACAAGTGTTTCAGAATGGCAGTGATGAGGAGTCCACGAGGAGATGTCTTGTTACTTTTCTTTCGTCTTCTTAGGAGTCTACCTTAGCAATCTTTCACCAACTTAGAAACACTCAAGTTTCTTTTTTTCTAGTAAAATATTTCTTTATTTTTATGTGTATGAATGTATTGCCTGCATTTATGCAAGTGTTGTACAATGCCCATAGAGGTCAGAAGAGAGCATTGGACCCCTGGAACTAGAGTTATAAACAGTTGGTAGCTGCCATGCAGGTGCTTGGGAACTGAACCTGGTTCTCTGCAAGAGCAGCTAGTGCTCTTAACCACTGAGCCAGCTCTCTAGCCCTGTTTTTTGGGGGGTTTTGTTTGTTTGTTTGTTTTTGTTTTCAGTCTTTTTGAGACACGGTCTCCCTGTAGCCCCAGCTGTCCTGGAACTCACTATGTAGACCAAGCTGGCCTTGAACTCACAGGGATCCACCTGCCTTTGTCTCCTGAGTGCTGGGATTAAAATCGTGCACCACCATGCCCGGCCGTTTTTTGTTTTTTTAAGACCAGGTCTCCCTGTAGCCCCAGCTAGCCTGGAACTCACTGTGTAGACCAGTATGGCCTCAATCTCACAGAGATCTGCCTGCCTCAACCTCCTGAGTGCTAGGATTAAAGGTGTGCTCCTTTAAAGGTATGAGCTTCTTTTTTCTTAAAATAAGGATAAAAACATCATAACTCTTACTCAGCCTTTTTCCATGTCCAATGATGTTCTCTATCTCTCCTCTCCTCATAATCTGACTTCTCAAGAGTTTTCTATAGTCACTTTCTTTCTTCACATAGAACTCTACTCAAACCACTACAGTCTGCCCTCCAGGCCCATCAGCTGACTCAGATAATTCTGACTGTGGTGGTACAAAAGGCCCATGTGCACTTGCCACTGAATTCTCAAGTCCCCATTATGTCTGACCTCTGCAGCAGTGAGCATTCTCAGTGGCTTCATTCTACAATAATCTTCCTTTGTTTGGTCCCCATTCATCATGCTTGAACGCCCTACAATATTCAGTATTACTCACTGTTTCTGAAATGGCCTCTTTGTATACCCATGGCACAACACTCTCCTGGTTTTCTTCTGTTCTCTGACTCTTTCTGTCCTATGGTATTCTTTAGCTTTGGTTCAGTGCTGGTGTTCCTCTACATTTGCTCTGAGACTGTTGGTTCTTTTCTTTCTGGTCAGTCTCATCCATGCCATGACTTTATTTGCTATGCATGTGACCAATGAGCAGCCCAATTTCCTTGCCTTCTGACATTTTCACAGGGCAGGGACTGAGACTGATTGGTTCTCTGGGTTTCTAGCGCCCAGTACTATCCTCATCAATTTCAAATGCTCTGTAAATATTCAGAGATTGAATTTATGAGTGAGTGAATGAATCTGTGAATGAATATGGTCTTTTGAGTTGACATTGTATAGAGGTTAGGAGCCCAGGATGTGGAGTCAGGACTGCCTGAATCCAGTTTACAGCACCATTTCCTCCAGCTCTGTCACACTGGACAAGGTGCTCTGTTCTCTGTCGCCTTACCTGTAAATTAGGAATGATAATTGTATCTTTTTATATAGTTTATGTCAGGATCATCTTGCAAAATCCACAGAAAACTCCTAGAACAGCCTGTGCATAACAAGTGCATCATCAGTAATAGCTCCTGATGATGTCATTGTCATTGGCATCAGTATTCTCTGCAACCAGTGCCCCCACTAACCCTCAAAATCCATGTCACATGGGTTTGTTAGACCAGGTCAAGGAGAAGAATTGCCTTAGTGGAGGCACAGGGTGATTCATCTTGCTTCTGTGCTCATCTCCTCTTTTTGTTGCCTCAAGAAGTAATTTGCAAAATATAGACCACCAAAAGATCTATTTTTCTGTGAGAGTTTCTTATCTAAGTTAATGCCCTTTGATCTTCATCATCCTGAAGAAGAGTGTTGAGGGGCTGAGGAAATGGCTGAGTTGGTACAGTGCTTGCTGCACAAGCCTGAGGATCTGAGTTCAAATCCTTAGTGCCCACATAAAAAGCTGGGTATGGCAGCGCATGACTGTAATCCCAACTCAGGGGAACCAGAGACAGGAGGACCTTTGGAGCTTTCTGGCCAGCCAGTGTAACCAAACTGATGAGCTGCAGAGTCAGTGAGAGACCCTGTCTCAAAAAATAAGATGTAGAGCAGTTGAGGAAGACACCTGACATTAACCTCTAGCCTCCACACAGACAAACACATGTGCATGCACACACACACACACACACACACACACAGATACCACACATACATACACACAAACATACAAACACATAGACACCACACCCACTAACAAAAGAAGGTTTTGGCTTTGGAGAAGTATACACATTGCTACAGAATGTTGAATAGAGAAGGAGCAGCAAAGTTCCCATCACAAGGACGTCCTTTTTCCAATGGACTGAATGTTAGAAGGAGAAAAGTTTCTAGCCATCAAGAGCTATATTGCTTTCTATTCCTTTAGGAGTCTGGCTTTTATAGCCAGTGTCCAGAAAATTGTATGTGGTCCTATAATTTTTCCTCCTTTTTTTCTTGGGTGTGTGCATATGTTTGTGTGTGCATGTGTATATATGTTTGCATGTGTGTGTGCACATGTGTGTTAGGGTGCACATGAGTGCATATATATGTGGAGGCCAGAGGAACACATCAGATTTCTTCCTTGAATGTTCTCTTTATATATACATTCATATATATATATCAAGGTAGGGTCTCTCGCTGAACCTGGAGATCACCTTTTTGTCTAGTCTGACTAGCCAACTTCTTGTGGGTGGCCTTCCCTGTTTCTGCATCCTGTGCTGGGATTGTAGGTGGGCCACCATGTCCACCTGGCTTTTCTGTGGGTTCTGAACTCTAGTCCTCATGCTTGCATGGCAAGCCCTTTACCCACTGAGCTGTCCTCCCAGGTCCCTACAGTGTGTTTCAACAATAGGAATCCAAAGTCTTTTCTTACCTATATCCGTCCATATTGGAGACCTTTCTCTGTTTACATAAATCTTTTGCTAATTTTTACTTTGAGTTAATCTCTTAGAGAGACCAGAGATGTACCATAGTTATGTCACTGTCTAGAGCCCAGATGGGCTGGTATGGTATTTCTGTGTTAATTACCTGGGAAGGCATTCCTGTCTTGAGTACCTTGCAGAGTCATGAATCATATTCTCAGAGAACCCTGTGGCATGTGTTCTTGTGCTGCAAAGCTTCCAGAACTTACTAGATCCAGAATGTAGGAAGGAAGCAGTCATTCTTTCATTACTGAATGGCTACCACCTGATTTTGATCCAAGGCATTCTTGAAGAACAGCATCTCCCTGGCTGGTGAGAGGTGTGTTAGCAGAGAAGGGTGTGATGTTAGGTTTGCCTTGGTCCCTGGTATTCACTGCTGAGCTTGTGTATCTTTGCTCTTCAATGCTACAGTGACCTGGGTGTTGCTAGCCAGAGTAGGTTTTCTGGGGGCTGGAGAGATGGTTCAGTGATCAAGAGCACTGGCTACTCTTGCAGAGGACTTGGGTTTGGTTCTAAGCATCCACATGGTAGCTAACAACCATCTGTAACTCCAGTTCCAGGGGATCCAATACCCTCTTCTGTCCTCCAGGTCATTGCACGACACAGGCGCACTCGCATACAGGCAAGCGGTACACTTATACACATAAAAGAAAATATTTTAAAAGGAGTTTTCTTTTCCAAGGTGTGTCATTCCTCCCTGTTTATGTATTCCCCCCTGCACTAAACTTTGAATACCAGGCTTCACACCATTCATCTCCAGTATCACCCCATTACATGAAGGAGAAACTCTTCTCTCAGTTACCAGGGAATGCTGTATATTGTCATAAATACATGCTCATGTAGTATATGGAGAGAACTATCAGTATTAGACTGAAAATTGTAGAGAGACCGCTAAGCATATTGACACAAAGAACACAACTTTTCCACTGGCAGTCATCACACAAGTCCAACTGGTTTCCTGGATTGAAGAAAAGTAAAAAATATTAGAGCAAGCCAGGCATGGAGGCATATGCCTATAATCCCAGCTACTTGTGAGACTGAAATGGGAGGATTGTGAGTTTGGGTCAGCATGGGCTGCAGAATGAGACTCCCACTTCAAAATGGGAGTAGAGGTGGTTCTTTAGCCTTGGGATTTCTGTTTGGGGTAGGAAGGATTGGGTGGAATCATGGTTGGTATTTGGTATGGTTTTCTAAATTTCTGAGTTCCTCCAGAGTTCCCTCCTGGTTCTGCCTTCTCTGGCACTCTTAGCTCATATTCCTTCAAGGTTCTTGCCCTCCTGCTGCCTATTCCTTCTTCTTCTTGGCTTTTCCTGTGGCCTCCTGGTCCTCTGTCTCCAGCTCTCAGGATTGTGCTGCCTTCTGCTATCCTGAGTATCAGACTCACACTGCAGCTGCTGACATAGCATCCAACCTGGGTCTCTCCAAGACACTTTTGATTTAGCAGAGTCTAAATGCATATAATTCTCTTTTGCTTATAATAAGTTCTTTGTTTTCTGTTCCTTCAGTAAATGACACCACAAAAAATATGATCCACATCTTCCCTCAACCTCAGAATTATCTACAGACTTTGTCTCTTTGTCTATGTCCACTATTTACTAAAATATTTCTGTCTCTTACAACTTTTACTTTGGACCCCCAAAGTAAGCCCCTAGATTGACCCTGCTGTCTGTTATCTCTTGGTTCCTCTTCTTCCATCCAAATTTGTTTTGTAATTAATTTTGCCCCTCCTTAGAGTATAGATACTCAACAACTTCTTGAAGGATAAAGTTCAAAGTACTTAAGTTTTTCCCACATGTCAGCCTTATCTAACAGAACCCTACAATCAGATAGCTAATATGTGTGGTTTACCCATCCATGCTATGAAAAAAGAGCCCTCCTTACCAGAATCAGCCATTAGCCCTCATGTGTGACCTAGGAATTAAAATGGGTTAGCATTAGATTTGAGTCAAAAGCTTTTACCATTTTGATTTTCAGCATTGACTTGGTATAGCAATAGGCTCTTTATTTTTTATTATTTGAATACTTTTATGTAACTGGACTGTGGGAAGCATTGAACCTCTAGTTGAGAAATAAAGTTTCTACTTTTAAGTCTATAATTGATAAGCAAGTTGTTTGATTCTTCTCTGATTATTAAAAAAAAAAAAACACAAAAAACAAAAGTACTATCTGCCACACTTACTTATTGTAGCTCTCACAGGAAAGAATACATTTCATGTTTGTGTAGTATCTATTGCTTTTTATGTACTTCAAAATATTATTAATAGAAAGCTACTATATCTAAATTAATATAGTACTTAAAAATAGCAGCTTGCACTGTCCTGTTTAGTCAGTGTCCAGATGTCAGACTTAGGTAATTGGTCATGGTAGGACTTTGTGGTATGCTGAGCTTTGTGCTTGGCTTTCTTCCAGGTGTGTGTTATAACATACTGACATCTGGATTCTCTGAAACTAGTGACTTCAGAATTTGCACTGTGAAATTTGCCATGGAAATTTAGTGAGGTAGTCTGTAAGGTTTCAGTAGCATTTTGAGGGTGTTCTTTGAGATTTGTATGAATCAAAATCAGTGGATATGGACTAGGGAGATAACTTTGTAAAATGCTTGCTATGCAAGCAACAGTTCAATCCCCAGCACCCAGGTAAAAGTCAGTATGGTGGTGCTGGGGAGGTAGAGACAGGATTCCTGGAACTTGTTGACCAGTCTGTTTAGCTGAAGCAGTGAATTCCAGGTTCAATGAGAAATCTCAAAAATAAAGTGGAGAGTGATAGAAGAAGACACCCAACATTGGTCTCTGGCTTCTGCATGACCCTTGTCCACACAAACAGCATCATCAGTCGATTAGGAGAAATATCGCTCAAGTTTTCAGCCTGGGCTGTTGGAACCATGTGATCCTGTGTCCTTGGGACAAGTCCCTGGGTATCTCCGGTCTAGTTTCTCCATATAAAGTTTGTGTCAGTTGTGCTAGATCATCTCCAAGGTCATTTTCAAACTAGAACTACAAAACACTCAACATATAACAAGACCCAAATGCCTTTCACTACTTACTCTTAAGTGGGAATAATAGTCACTGGTCTCAATTTTAGTATAGATGTCATGACATCAGTCATAGACCATTTTCAATTCCAGACAGAAGCTTTTGTGTGTGTTCAGAATAATTTTCTCGAAAGTTCTTAAAAATTTTTTGATGTTTTGAGCCAACCTAAAAGTATCAGCAATTAGCCTGTATAAATAAATCTCATATCATATGTCACTTGGTGCTTAATATTACAGCATAATTTTTTCAAAATTTTATTTTTTCATACAATATAGTTTGGTATTTAGATCCCTTCCCCTCTCTGTACATACCCTTCTATCCCCACTGCCCCCTGTTCAATTTAATGTGTATTTGTGTGTGTGTGTGTGTGTATTTGTGTGTGTCTGAAATACAGCCTAGAGAGTTTAATTTGTGTCCCTATAAAGCATGACTTTTATTATCCAAATGTTATTTAAAATACCCAGTCTCTTTTGATGCCCATGAAGGTGATGGGGCTTAAATACTTAGGGACTTTCTTTGTGTGATACGTCTGTGATTTTGGCCTTGAGCTGGATACTCCACATTCATTGAACATCTTCCAAGAACATTTGTCCTTAAGATTCAGAAGTTGGCCAGCACAGTCTTGGACTGGTTGTATCAAATACAAGAGCCTTTACTGCTTGACCCTCTTCTGTCTCAAGGAGAGACATTGCAGAGCCAAATGACTCTGGCTATTCACACTCAGTGGTGGAGGCCTGGGTATGGGAACACACACAAGCATAGATGAGAAAAGATGATGCTGAAAATCCATGACACACCCAGGTAAGCTACCAGATTAGCTACAGCCAGACAGTTAAACAGGGTGAAAAGATCTTGAAGTTGCTGGTTTGCTTTTTTATGTATAAATTCAACTTTGTGAATGGATTTATAAGGGAAAAAAAGTGTGTTAGTTTTTCATCACTCTGACAAAATACCTAAGAAACCACTCACTTAAAAGGCAAAGAGGCTTATTTTGACTCGGTTTCAGAAGTTTTGGTCTGTAGTTGCTTTCTTGTGGTGGCACAGTTCATCATGACAAGCACATGGCAGAAGATGCCTGCTTACCTCATGGTGACTAGGGCACAGAACATGGACAGGAAGAGGTTGGGTCCCATGTCCCCTCTGAGGGCACACTGCAGGACTTCCTTTCAATATGGAGAGACTGTCAGCTGCTGTTATTACACACCCCAAACTTTCTGACAAGAACAGAGAGGCGCTCACCTTCCCATTTCCTGAGTGTGAGATGTCTCATTGCTTGGTAGGCAGCAAAACAGGAACAGATAGTTAGACAAAACAGGAGCAATGCCTTGAACCATGCAAGCAAACCAGTGGGATCTAAAATAAAAATTAAGGAAATCTAAAGTCAGGTTAATTACCACAACTGGTTCTCAAATTATGGTCCATAAAGTGGAAGCTATTTCATCATAATTTGAAGACATTGTTTGTCTTTTCACTCCCACTTTCTTTTTTAAAATTTTTTTGATTTTTATAATTGGGCATTTTGTCTGCATGTCTGTAAATACAATGCCCATGGAGGCCAGAAGAGGGCCTTGGATTCTCTGAACTGGAGTTATGAATATTGTTAGCTGCCTTGTGAGTGCTGGGAACCAAGCTCCTATCTGTCCTCTTGAAGAGCAGCCAGAGCTCTTAACCACTGAGCCATTTCCAGCCTCTCACTCCCACTTTCTTAACAGATGTACAGATTAAATGCAGAAGCAGACTGAGTTTCCACCTGTCTTCTCATAAGCCAGACATTAATAAGACTTGATAAAGTGGAAAACAGTACAATTCTTTTCACCAAGTTTTGTTAAAATTCTTTGTTTTTCATAGATTTTATTAACCAATGATAAACTTGTTCTAATTATTTTATATATTTTATAATTTCATCAATTTTCTAAGATGATATGATTTCTAATATTAATTATACAACCTACATAAATCAGTGTCCTTCAGAGTCCCCAGTAGTTTTCAGAATAAGAGGATAACAGGGGATGCAAATCCTAGTCCACTCGCTGTTGCAGCCCATGGACAGTGAGAAGGAAGAAGCTTAAGAACCTTGGTAGTTACATGCAGACCAACACTGCCAAGCCTGCCCTCTTTTCTGAGTTCTAACTCAAAAAGTGTAACTTCTCCTTTTCCTTTTAACTCTCTTTTGGATGCTGGCCAAAACTTAAGCATGCTTTCCCTGACACTCTGGCTTTCTTACTCTTTCCTTGAAGACCCTACCTTTCTACCTCTGCTCACCTAACTCAAAAGGCATGACTTTTTCTCTTCTCCTTTTTCCTGGGATTTTCAGCTTTTGGGTCCTGTTATTTTTCTCTCGAGCTCTAACAAATGAGCTTTACAAGTTTAAAAAAGAAAGAATCTTGGAAGGTCTATTTATTTTATTTTATTTTATTTTATTTATTTTATTTTTTTGGTCTTTTTGAGACAGGGTCTCCCTGTAGCCCCAACTTCTTGGAACTCATTATGTAGACCAGGCTGGCCTTGAACTCACAGAGGTCCGTGTGGCTCTTCCTCCCGAGTGCTGGGACTAAAGGCGTGCGCCACCACACCCGGCAAGAAGGTCTATTTTAAGCATCATCATTAGGAGATTTGACGTTTTGTTGGTGGATTTCTTGAGTATTATTTTGGCTCATAGCAAAGTAGAGAAGACACAGAGATTTCTCATTTGCCTCCTGCCCCCCCCCCACATGCACAGCATCCCCATTACTTATATTCTATCAGAGTGGTGTGTTTATGATAACTGATAAACCCATATTGACACCTTATCACTCTGTCCATAGTTCAGAGTTTATTCGGAGAGCTATGCATTCTGTGGTCTTTCACAAGTGTTAATGTCATGTACCTACCATTGTGGAGCACAGAGAACTGTCCCTGCTCTGAAAGTCCTCTGTGCCCTCTGCTGACCTCGTGGATGTTCCACTGATGAGAGAGTGGAAGCTGAGTTGTCCAAAGATACCAGTTGGTTGTGAAAAGAGAACACATGATTTTACTTGCAGAGAACAGCAGAGATCCCAGGACAGACAGGTACTTCCTTAGAAAGAACTTCCTCTTACAACCTCTCTCTCTTCACATTAGTGCCTGAAATTCTTTGCATCTGAAAGAGCCTGCATAAAACCTAGAATAACCTACATATGCAGATTATGAGGAGTCATACAATTAAAAAAATATTTTATTTATTATTTTTATGTGTATGAGTATATTGCCTACATGTATGTGAGTGCACTCCTGTCATGCAATGCTGTGGAGGTCAGAAGACGGCTTCAGATTCCCCTGGAACTGGAGTTAAGGACACTTCATAGCCTCCATGTGGGAGCAGTCAGTGCTCTTAACTGCTGAGCCATCTCTTGAGCCCCAGGATTCATACAATTTATATGATTACAACTTAAGTTTGATTCTGAAATCTCTGCAGAGGCAAAAAGGAGACACTTCTGATTTGGAAGGTGCACAGGAAAAAAAAATGAAGGCAGTTTTAAAGGTAGTAATACTTTCATAAGATTGAACTTAAGTCAACCTCATGTATAGAGGTTCCTCAAAAAATTAAAATTAGAATTGCCATATGATTCAGCAACCCTACTTTGGGATATCTGTCTAGAGGAATTGAAAGTAGATACTTATTTGTGCCACCCTTGTTCATTGTAGTATTGAGAATAGCCAAGAAGCAGAACCAATCCGAGTGTCTATCAGTAGATGAACAGGTAAAAGAAAATGTGGTGTGTACATACAGTGGACTATATGCAGTCTTAAAATAAGAAAATTCCTGTTACATGCAACAACAGTGATTAACCCCTTGAGAACATTATGCTGAGTAAAATGATCCACAGTTATAGAATTACAAAGCAAAACAAAAATACTGTTAGAACCACTTGCATTTGATATCTCAAGTAGTTAGAATCACTGAGAAAAGTAGAAGGGTGGGGGAAGCACTACTGCCGAGTTTTATCCCCAGCTCTTGTAGATCCTAATATTTCAGTTTTTATGCTATCTCTTGCTCTGAACTCTCCTCTACTGTTTAAATGATACTCTATTCATCCTTATAAAGAATCCCAAGGGTTCAACATCTAAAGTTTTACAGGTCTCCATGTTTGATTTATACCTTGAAATCTTGGAGAATAGTCCTTTAAAAAAAAAAAAAAAAGTGGGGCTGGAGAGATGACTCAGTGGTTAAGAGCACTGGCTACTCTGGCAGAGGACCTGGGTTCAGTTCCCAGAACCCACATGGTGGCTGACAGCTGTCAGAAACTCCAGTGTCAGGGGATCTGACACCCTCTTCTGACCTCAGCTGGCATTGCATGCCACAGGTGCACTTACATACACACAGGCAAAACACTCATACACACAAAATAAAAATAATAAGTAAAATGCTTAAAAAAATAAAATAGGTATATAAGCATTCTCTCCCTGGCTAATGGAGGATGTATTCCACTTTCACTACTGCTAGGTCTTGGTTAACAAAACAACCTATTTGTTTCGTTAAACTGAACAGTAATACAGTAAATTGAGTGATTAATTAGTTGAAAGTTTTACTTTCCAACTGTCAATGAATGTTAAACCAAAGACTAAATAAAACTGGATATTTAATATGTGTGTTTGGGGGAGAATAGAAGAATGGTTGCCAAGAGCTGGGAGAAGGGAGGAGAAGGAATTGCTGTTTTGCTGCATGTCTACACACACACAAACACACACACACACACACACACACACACACACCATTCACTCTCAGTTATAACCAAGACACTAAATTATATACTTGGCAGTGTTCTGGACATTTCTAAAAACAGATTCAGAAATGGACTTTATAAATTGATGTAAATGAGAAATTTACTAACATCTTGACTCCACTACACTTTGCCTGTAGACCAGCTAATGGCAGTACTTATAAAATGGTCAACCCTTCTTTCCACCAGAACCACAGTCCTCTGTGTTCATCAAGCTCTGTATGTGTCTCCTCTTTTAACAGTGGCTTTGTGAAGCACACATAGCCTTGAAGCTGGGAAATTTTATGTGACATTTTTGCTATGTACTTAAAACTATGCCATTATTTTTCCCTTCATTTTTTGCAACATTTGGGCTGAATTCTTTATTTTGGGGTGTGATCTTGGTGATTAGTTTGAGTATTTTGTTCTGAAAAGAAAACTTCTGTAGGGAATGTAACTGTAGTTCTGTTTTCTTCATTAAAAAGTAGACCTATCGTGCATTCAGTCATTTTATGTCTTTGATATGCCACAAATGTGACAGGTTGCCAACAATCAAATTTTAGATTGTTTCTATCCCTGAAGTGGTGCTAGATTTGGAAGAACAAGAGAGATCATTAGCAGACTTTCAAATAAAGCAAGAAATTTAAAATGTGGATTTAAATTATTTACTTGTTACTGTTTTGTATATGATGTATGTTTCCAGGAAGTGTGGGCATGCCAGAGGTCAGAGGGCAATTTTGTGGAGTTGATTTTCTCTTATGTGGGTTCTGGGTTGTCAAGCTTGCATGGCACACACTTTCCTGGCTGAGCCATCTCACCATCTCCATCCCATTTTTGTCGGTAGTGTTTGGTTTAGTTTTTAATGTGTAAGGTACTGTGGCTCCATTATTAGAATTTTCGAGGATCTATTTCATGGGCCCTTACATAGCAATAGGATGGTGGGAAGTGCTTAAAACTTGTGATGTGTAGGAGCCTAAGAATAACAGGAAACAAAATCATACCCTTTTTGGGGGTGGGAGGGGGGCGCAAAATACTGCTGACTGGCATCTTCCCTGGACTCAGAAGCTGAATACCAAGTTGACTCAGATGAGACGACCTCTGTTACCAAAAAGCCATTGTATCTATTTGACAGATATATTTTTTAAGCAAATGAAAAGTAGTTCTTGTGAAATGTCACAAAAGGGTTGTGATTTGCACACGTATAGGCAAACATAGGCCTTATAATGACGGGGCATGTTAGCAGCATTTAAAAAAAAATAACAGTGTTGTCCAGTTAAAGTAATTTACCATCTGATTGACTAATTTTGTGAGACTTGGTTTTCATAGAAAATTGACTGATTTATGAGACTTGGTTTTCATAGAAATTTAGACAAAGAACAATAAAACAGTGTTGGCAAATGTTCAAAAGAAAAGCTTCCTCCATTTCTCTTCTTCAGTCACCCCCAACCCCAAGCCTTGACTCCGAATAATTTTGCAGTTTAAACAATATTGCCTTTTTCTTTTTTTCTTTTCTTTGTATTTCCTTGATCCAAAACAGCACAAAGAAAGTCGTCTTCCTTTCCTCCTCAGTCTTAGGAGTAATGCTTTATTCTGCCTTTGGAGTTACATACCTCATGTTCCCCAGTGCCCCAGCCAAGACTGATGCCACAAATCCAGACCTTGAGTGGGTTGGTATGCAGTGAACCTTCCAGGAACTGTGATAACACTATTTCTCAGTTTGGCCTAAAAATAACCACCTGAAAAAAAAAATTTTTAACAGTTTACCAAGTAATTGAAAAATGATTCCATTCACAAAAGTTTATAACATAAGTCTAAAAATAATTTCTTAAAATAAATTTGTAGGGGTGGAGAGATTACTCAGCATTTAAGAGCACTGGTTGCTCTTGCAGAGGACCCGGGTTCAATTCTCAGCACCCACATGGCAGCTAACAACCATCAATCCTCAGCACCTACACGGTGGTTAATAACCATCTATAACTCCAGTTCCAGGGAAACTGACACACTCTTCTGACCTCTGTGAGCATTGTGTGATACAGGTGCACTTACATGGAGGTAATACATTCATGCTCATAAAATAAAAAATAATAAGTAAAATTTAAAAAAGAAATATGTGCAATTTTTATTTGAAGAAAATAACAAATATTTATCATAAAAAGAAGACTTGGCAAGTGTCAGGTCTTTTGCAATTTATATGCTTTAATGCAATTCTAATAAAAATTCTAGGCTAGGCTTGGTGGTGCACACCTTTAAACCCAGTACTTGGAAGGCATAGGCAAGCAGATCTCTGTGAGTTCAAGGCCAATCTGGTCTACATAGTGAGTTCCAGGCCACCTGGGGATACAGGGAGACCCAGTCTCAAAAAGACCAATAAATAAAAACAAAAATTTTAAAAATTGGGCTGGAGAGATGGCTCAGCAGTTAAGAACACTGACTGTTCTTGCAGAAGACCTGGGTTTGAATCCCAGCACCCACATGGCAGCTAACAACTGTCTGTAACTCCAAGAGGATCCAACAGCCTCTTCTGTCCTCTGCGGGCATTGCACGACACGGGTGCACTTACCGACATGCAGGCAATACACGCGTACACATAAACTAAAAATAATAAATAAAATTAACAAAAATAAATAAATGATTCTAAATGATTTTTCTTTGGTTGTTTTATAAAACCTATTATGCTGACCATCTTTTTATTTTTTTTAAACAAATCTACTTTTCTTTATATACTTTCCATTAGTTTAAATCCGTGAGGTGTACAGCATCACACAGATTGTGTGTCAAATAGCCTTTTAGGAAGTTTGCTTTGAAATTTGGCATGAATCATGCCACTGTTTCCATAGCTGTGCGTTGCCTTTCCTAAAATTACTCTGGTTTTGTCTGGTTTGCCACCAGGAGTCCCTGTGGTGTCTTTTGTTTTATACACATAGCATATCTCTTGCCTAAGTAGAATTCAGTTCTACTTAGGGCATAAACACCTTGGATTTTAAGAAGAGCTGTGTGCTCTCTTTGGTTCTGGAGACGTTGTGTATAGCCAGCAAATGTGGTCTTGCACCACAGCCTTCCAGACATATTTGCCTTTTAGAGGTTCTATTCCCAGCAGGCTTCCATTGGTGCCAAGATGGTGGAAAGAGCCTAACTGCATTTTTTAAGAAGAAAAAGTAGGAGGCATGTAGAGTTTAACACATTTCGTTTTTATATAATTGAATCATTTTGGTTCTAGAATCAGGAATCAATCAGTAGTAAATTTGCAAAGCAGAATTGGAAAACCCCCAAACAGACCCACTTATATATAAGAATTGAAGATGGTGAAAAGAAGATGTCTTTAAACATCTCCAAATATCTGGATGGGAAAATTTTCTAAACAAAAATTGTGAGGTGATGGATTCCTTAAAATAAAATTTTTTTTTTTAAATTTTCACCTCATATATTATATCAGAATAAATCCTAGGAGCTTTCTTCAAGTAGCTTTAATACCAAGTAAAACCTTGAAAATCTGGGAGTGGACATTTGTTAAAAATATCTCTACAAGCTGGGCGTGGTGGTGCACACCTTTGATCCCAGCACTTGGGAGGCAGAGGCAGGCGGACCTCTGTGAGTCCAAGGCCAGCCTGGTCTACATAGTGAGTTCCAGGATAGCTGGAGCTACAGGGAGACCCTGTCTCAAAAAGACCAAAAAAAAAAAACCTCTACAAAGAAGAACATAAAACAGTAGAGATCACAAAATAATATATTTCAGTATTTCATGTTGTGACATTCAAAACACACCATTAAACAAAGCTACTTAAATACAACTAAAATTAAGAAGAAAATGGTTGCATGAAATATGAAAAAGAATGACATCCTCAACCTGCGACAGAATAACTACTAAAATCCTGTATAGGTAGCAGGACAATCACAAAGAGACAGTATGATATATGGAAGAGTTTATTTTGACTTACAGTTCCAGAGAATCTATAATGGCAGGGGAGACATGGTAGCAGGTGACCAGAGCAGGAAGCTGAGAGATCACATCTCTATCCACACACAGGAAGCAGAGTGAGCAAGCTGGAAGTGAGATGCGGCTATAAACTCTCCATGCCTGCCCCCATTGACATAGGTACTTCCTTCAGCAAGGCTGCATCTTCCCATAACTTCCCCCAAATCACCATCAACTGGGGACTGAGTGTTCAGATACCTAGCCTATGGGGGCTATTTCTCATTCAAACTGCCACAAAGGGCCAATAAATATTTTAAAGTTCTATTTTAAAGTTCTATATTTTAGAATATACAATTTAGCTAAAATTAAAGAAAATAGGCCCTCATATATTGATCGAAAGACATAGGTTGGCAGAAATACCTTAGAAAAATGTTCATGACATTTATCCAGAGTCTTAAAAGTATGACACATTTTCACAAATAATTTCATTTCTAGAAAACCATTCAAAGAAAATAATACTAAAAAAATACTAAGTACCCACCATACGTTTCTGTAGTGAGGATTGAATTTAGAGCTTTGTTCCAG
Source organism: Nannospalax galili (assembly GCF_000622305.1). Lineage (NCBI taxonomy): Eukaryota > Metazoa > Chordata > Mammalia > Rodentia > Spalacidae > Nannospalax > Nannospalax galili. Next base: position 210,518 of record NW_008330482.1, read on the forward strand.
GCCCTTTGGTTATTTTGAGATAAAGTCTTATAAATTGTCCAGGCTGACCTTGAACTCACTGTAGCCTATACAGTTCTTGAACATCCTCTTAAGTAGCTGGGATCATTGGTCTTTTCCACCAATCCCACCTCAGTTTAAAATAATTAAGCATTTAATAATAAAATATTTTAAATAGTAAAACAATAAAATAGTAAGAAATATAATAGCAACTAATTAGACCAAAATCCTACCTATAGGAGCCAGGAGTGGTGGTGCACACCTTTAATCCCAGCATTCCTTAGGCAGAGGCAATGCAGATCTCTGTGAGATCAAGGCTAGCCTGGTCCAGTGGGGTTTCAGGGAGACCCTGTCTCAAAAAAAAAGTACAGCCATGGAAACTTCTGTGTTTTGTTTAGTGGTGTGGCGGTGCTCCTGTGGTGTGGGTGGGTCAAAAAGGGGAGCTACTCAGCAGCACTATGAGCAGCTGGTGCTCTCTGGTGTGTGCATAGGGCGGGGAGGCGATTGAGCACCTGAATTCTCTTAACACTTGGAGTTGTTCCGGTTATTTCAATAGTTTGGTAGTGCTGTTTTTTTTTAAAGGTTAGCTCCTTAGTTCATTTTACAAAGGGAAACAGTTATTGTACTCACTTCTGGTAGAGAATATACTTTTAGTGTGCCAGATGCTGCCAGTAATACTCTGTAACTATTGACTGCATCTTCACAGCAGTGTCAGGGAGTGACAGAGAAGGACAGTGAAACACAGGGATTTGAGTAGTTGTCCAAAATCATGTAACTAGTCTGATATAGCTAGAATTTAAATCAGTTTGGCTCCAATGCTCAAGCTTATCACCACTGTTTTGTTTTGTTGTTGATCTTTAAACCGAAAGAGTACACCAAAATGGAAAAGTATAGACCAATAAAATTTGGGGTATATTAAAATTCTTTTAATATATTAACATACAAAACCGTGTAATATGGTAAAATTACAAGTAATATGGCAAGTTGAGATTCCTTCAAGAATGAGTAGATATTAGACAACTTGTCAAAATAAATAATAAACATAATTATGACTAAATAATAAAAAGTAAATTAATAATTAGCTCATGAAGTATAGAATGTTTTTAAGTTTATATAGTATATATCAAAATATTTACTTACTTTCCCCAAACAGCTATTAATAAAATTTCCAGCTGCAACTAAAATAGAAGTGATTAACCTAAACTTGGTCAAGACTGTTTGCCAAAGTGAACAGCATATGTAATATTAAATATTAAGACAACATACTGAAAATAAAATACATGTATATAACATATATGCAAAAGCTGTTTCTCTTGAATTATTCATTAGAACTTGTTAGAAGTTGAAGTAGAAAAAAAATTCCATTTAAACTAGTTAATAAAAGATTATATTTAAAATCTGAGTATATTCTTCAGGGAAGACATGTTTCAATTGAATTTTTTTTTATGTGTATGCATGTATTGCCTGCATGTAGGTAACTGCACCCGTGTTGTGCAATGCCAGTGTAGGACAGAGAGACTGTTGGATCCCCTAGAACTGGAGTTATGATACGTTGTTAGCTGCCATGTGGGTGCTGGGATTCCAACCCAGTAAGAACAGTCAGTGTTCTTAACCACCATGCTCTCTCTCCAGCCCCCTCAATTGAAATTTTTTATAAAGTAAAACTTTAAAAATATAATGAATACCTCTCTCTGACCCACAGGCCTCTCTCCAGGAAGTTGATGGTGCCCACAGCGCCTTGACTCCCCCAGCCTCATTCACCCTCCCATCTCCCCCGCCCATCTCTCCTCCTAGCCTGGTCCTGTCCCATTCCTTCTCTTGGTGCATTAGACACCTGGGGAACCACCACTGCTTCCTGATCCTTTGCATCCAGACCAACCCAGCTCCTTCTCAGGTCCCCAGGAGCACTCTGGGCCTGGCCCCACCCTCACCTCCCTCTACTTCCCTGGGCCTGCAGGACCCTCCAGCCTTTTTCCTGGAGGCCACGGCTGACCTTTCCTCTTCCACATCCTTTGCATCCAGACCAACCCAGCTCCTCAATGTCAGGAGCCCTTGGGGCCTCTTCCCGCCCCCATCTTTCTTTGCATCTTTGGGGGGCACAGCCAATAGCTGCCCTAGAGCAGCATCTTTCCTGGGCCCACCTCCCAGGCCAGTCCAAACCGCAAATTCCTGAGGCCAAAATCTTTCCTGGAGGGGTCCAGACCTTAGGAGAAAGCCTGAGAGCATCTGATCCTCATCTGACTGGGGCCTCTGGGGATTCCTGAAGACAAAAGCAATCTGGCCACTCCAATATAAAATCAAAAGAGAGAACTGGAAGCTTAGAGGAACCAGTTTTCATGCCCAAAAAGTAAACCACAAAGACACATAAAGTTTATAAAAAGAAGCAGACCTAAACTTGAAGGCTTGAGTCTCACACAAGAATCACAAACTACAGAAGAAATCCACATGTCAAAGTCACAGCGAAAAAAACAGTCACATGAAAAACCTAAATAATATATCCCCACCAAGTACCCAAATACCAATAGTCCTCTGGAAGAGTATAATGAGAACCCCGTAGAGATAATGCAGGACATGGAACTCAAAAGAACAATTATAAACATGATTAAAAAAATTAAGTGAATTTAAAGAACAAAGAAATCAAAGAACTGAAGGAAGATAGGGATAAACTTCTGAATGAATTCAGAAAAGAGAAATATTGAAGACTACTCAGGCTGAAATGAAGAAGGAAGTGAAACACTCAGTAAGCTGATTAAAAACGACAGGAGAAAGCCTAACCAACAGGATGAATGAAACAGAAAACAGAGTATCGAGACTAGAAGATAAAGTGGATGAACTAGACCGCTCAAGCAAAGATTATGAAAAATTTAAGAAATCACAAGAATGGAATATGCAGGAATTGTGTGACACCATAAAAAGACCAAAATTATCCAAAAAGAAAGAAAGAAAAAGAAATGGAGTGGGGGTTTAAAAATGAGTGTGGTGGTGCATGCTTGTAATCCAAGCACTGGGCAGGTAGAGACAGGTGGATCCATGGGACTTGATGGCCAACCATCTTAGCCTATTCACCAAGCTCCAGGACAGTAAGAGATTTTCTCAAAAAAAGGGGGGGGGGGCATGACCCAATGAATGACACAAGAGGTTGTCCTTTGGCCTCCAAATGCCCCCCAACATGTGCACCCACATCAACACACACACACACACACACACACACACACACACACACACACATTAAGAAAAATGTCCACAAAACCAGCCCTTCAGAGAGTTCTGGAAGCAATACAAAGAGCCGAAGAAAGGAACAACTATACGCAAGGGGTTGCGGAAAGAAATTCAAAGACGGTATAACTGGAAAAGTACAGCTATATCAAGAATGTAAACAGAAATAAAAGTGACAGGATTCAATACTCATCTTTCATTAATAACTTTAAATATTAACAGACTGAACTCCCCAGTCAAAAGACAAAGACTTTGTGAATGGATTAAGAAACAAAACCCATCTTTTTGTTGTCTGCAAGAAACTCATCTCACTTTCAAGGACAGGCACTATCTTAAGGTGAAAGGATGGAAAAAAATATACCAAGCAAATGGTACTAAGAAAACAGTAGGTGTAGCAATTCTAATATCTGACAAAATAGACTTTAAAACTAATCAGAAGATGTAAGAGGGCCACTTCATTCTGATCAAAGGAACAATAAACCAAGAAGAAATTATGATCGTGAACATATAGTCACCAAATTCTGGTGCACCCAACTTCATAAATACAATACTACAGGACTTTAAGACCCAGATTAATCCCAACTCATTAATAGTAAGGGGACTTCAATACTCCACCGTCTCCATTAGATAGGTCAACTGGGCAGAGAGTTAACAGAGAGATATCTGAATTAAACAATACCATACACCAAATGGACTTAATAGACATCTACTGAGTATTCCACCCAAGCACCAAAGGACATACTTTCTACTCAGCACCCCATGGAACCTTCTCCAAAATTGACCATATACTGGGGCACAAAACAAACCTCAACAAATACAAAAAGATTGAAATAATTCCATGAATTCTACCAGACCACAGGCAATAAGGCTTACAATTAACACCAGAAGAAGCCCTAATCACCACACGAACACATGGAGATTAAACAACACA